>NC_134802.1:16758898-16786398 GCF_046742065.1 Oratosquilla oratoria | reverse complement strand
TCCACCTCCTCCTCCTCGCTCTTGCCTTGAGCAGCAGTGCGGCTTCGGCAAAGGTTTGTGGCTTCGCTTTGGCAGTCGTCTTGAGTGAGCAGGAAGTGTGATTCTGGGAACGTCCGGCCCGTGTGTTTACTTTGTTGCTCAGCTTCAATGAACGGTTCTGGTGCGATCGCGTTTCAGTTTAGATTCTTTGCATGTCGCGCAATGGGATCTTTCGATTATGGTGGAAACTTGAAAAGTGGACAAGGAAAAGTGAAGGACCAACCAGGGCACGCTTCGGCATTTAGTCGCGGCAGCACGGAACATGAACCGTGGTATATTGCGTCGTTTTGGCAAGATCACTGACATGGTGTACGGAAGGATGAGACTTACCCTTCCACTGCGGATGGGGTTTCTCGCGGATGAATGAAATCTGGCGGCAGGCAGAACAATGAGAGGTCGTGAATAGCCTTGACGAGGATCTGTCCCTCTCGATCTTTATCGGACAGCATGATATTTAAGATTATATTAGTAAATTCGCTGCGTCTGCTCAGTAAGGGTTAAGGCCTCCTCATGGCCCAAAGTCTGCCAAATACCGACGCTGCGCAGGCTTATAATTAGCACTAGACGCTACGTACTCCCATTATATTTAGGTTTTGAGTTGACATGGGGATGACTTAGCACTAGTGCTCAATATACTTCTAGACCGTGATTGTCCGCAACCAAAACGACTCTCGGTTAGTGGAAGGGAGGGCTCTTTCCTGAACCGGTCCCACCGTAGTACGTGTTATTTACTGAAGTAAACGGCTGAGCTGTGACATTTTGCCGCCCACTTTCTTGTGTCATACAAATGTGCATTGCTCGCCAAGGCACTTGTGCTTTCCTGCAGCAGCTGCTGTGGGTTTCTTTTAACTGTATCGCTAACGTTGCACCTTCTCCCGCCCACCTACAGCTGCAGAGCCTGGCCCAGACGGCACGCGACAACGGCCTCACCACCTTCGCCGAGCTCGTAGACAAGGCCAAGCTCTCCGACCTCTTCGGCATTACTGGTGAGTTAACTGCGCGCGCGGGCGTACACACACACAAACACACACACACACACACACACACACACACACACACACACACACACACACACACACACACACACACACACACACACACACACACACACACACACACGAGCTCTGAGCTCTCTTTCGGGAGGGAAATAGCTGTCGATCACGAGTCCAACACGTGATGTAAACCCATGGTGAGTCACACGTTTACACACACACGACTCAGCGGCGCAGTGGTAGCGTTCGCAACTGCTGCTACAGCGGTTCAAGTGCAAATCCCTCCCAGGGCTGAAATAATTTCAGTATTGCTGCACTGCGAGTCGTTACCCCAACTCTCGTGGGCGGGGAGTTGAGGGTGTGCGTGCATGTAAGGTCACAGCATTACCCATAGATCGGTTCTATATGAGCTCTGAGCTCTCTTCCGAGAGGGTAGCTGTCGATCACGAGTCCAACACGTGATCCAAGACCATAATGAATCACACACGCACATTTAAAACATCTGATTCTTTCAAGGCATGGTGGTGCTAACCCATCTACTTCAGAGTAAACTACCTAATAAATTAAGTGTACAAATCCTGCGTAACTCGCCCCCACGAGTAGGTGGATACTGAAAGGTTGGTGATATACGTCCGTCCAGCGTTTCAGCAAGTTCAAAGCAAAATAAACGACCCTCAGCACACAGAACTGAAAAGGGGCTTAAATATTTTATGCTGACTATGACCGGGTGATTTCGTTCAGACCGAGGACGCCGGGGTTGAAAACTGAATTATCAATTCCCCAAGGTGCGCGGTCGCATGAGTGAGCCGCCGGCATCGACAAGGTCCGAGCTCTATTCCCGGTTTCATTATGGTGGTGAACCTGAGAACGAGTCTAAATTCCTAATAACCAAAACTCGCACTCTGGCTGAGACCCGGTGGGGTTCGAGACCCAGAAGATGCTCACTCGCCATGAAATCGTTCAGCACAGCGAAGCACACTGTTACTTACATTGGGTTATGACAAGCAGCTGGTGATATTATTCGTCAGGGAACTGCATTCCACTGAAAATGTCTTGCTCGAGCGAGACCCCTCGTTCTTCGGCATGGTATTCCTGCCTCTGGATGCAAGCCCGTGGATTCTGCCCCAACAGAACCTGTAAACTAGAATGTTGTGGGTTTATTATAGAGAGCAACGCCTGCCTAACAATTTTAGTCAGCGGAAGAGAGGTCCAGAGATGACTGCTATTAGTCGGGTGAAGTTTTGTTACATGTGAATCGATTCAAGGATTAAGGGATTTTTTATTTACTTAGTGAGGGAAGGAGACTCGTGATGGAGCACAGAAAAGAAACCATAACAGTAACAACAACAGACTTTCTTAAACTAATGAGCACACACACACATACACGTGCACTGCTTTTACATCTTCAATTTATTTAGAGATGTGTGGGAATCTTGAGAATTTTGACTTTTTTAGCATAATGGCATGATATATGTGTATATATATATATATATATATATATATATATATATATAAGTATATATATATGTATATATATAAGTATATATATATATATATATATATATGTAAATATGTATATATATATGTATATATGTATATATATATATATATATAAATATGTGTGTGTGTATGTGTATATATGTGTGTGTGTTTATATATATTTGTTTATATATATTTTTATACATATATATATATATGTATATATATATATATATATATATATATATATATATATATATTGCAGAAACCACAGGGAAATTAAAGTCGGAATACTGAACGTTTTCGTCTATTACGACATCCTCAGAGTATTCCGACTTTAATTTCCCTGTGGTTTCTGCAATATTTTTTCGTCACGCGTTATTGTGATTATTTTTGCATATGTATATATATATACGGTATTTATAGTTCTGTGCCTTGTTATCTCATTACAAGAAAGAAGCGTAGAGCGTGGGATCTAAGACGCCTTCTCCTTCCTTTCTTCTCCAGGTCCTTTCACGGTCTTCGCCCCTACCAATGATGCCTTCGCCAACCTCGAATCTAACGAGATGGAGGCCCTAACGGCGGACTCGACTCGCCTCAGAAACGTCCTCTTCAATCACCTGATTGCCGGTCGCATCTACACCCTCGACCTCGGCAGGGACAATGGACTCCAGACTCTCCAGGGCGGCCAACTCAGCATTCACAAGCTCTCGGGTGAAAAGGTACGAGAGTGCAACAGTCATGTATGCGGGTGCTCTTAGATTTACTCTGTCAAGAAAGAAGTATACCTTTTTTTATTTGAACACGTCGAAAGTATGTTATTTCTATTTCCATCCCCCCATTAATAATTAATTCCTTACCCCTTTTTTCTTCAATAGCTGCCCGTCGTCAATGGAGCCAATATCGTGCAGGAAGACATCGAGGCTAGTAATGGACTCCTTCATGCTGTAGATAAGGTTCTCCTGGTTCCGTCCGGAGACATCATCACAGTTCTGTCCCAGGATCCCGAACAGCGATTCTCCACGTTCCTGACGGTTGTTCAGGTCACGGATCTCGCGGACGTGATCAAGCAAGGTAAGCACGTAACATGAGCCAGAAATGTGGGGGAGGGGGGTCGGGTTCGCCGGATGTCTGGGTTGTCTCGAGATGTGTATATACGCTATGAACTATAATCATCTATTCGCGCCATAGGTTGACGTATTCCTTCCCGTTTATCCCCCAGAGGGTCCACTCACCGTCTTCGTGCCAACCAACAAAGCCTTCACCAAGTTCGCAGCTGGACACATCAAGAAACTTCTGCACCACACCCGAAGCCTCGCCCGTATTCTCAAGGGACACGTCGTCCCCGAAATCTTCTACTCGTCTGACATTCCCCGCACCGTCAGCGCACTCAACAAGGCTATGGTGAGTTCTGCCTTCATCAACACCAGTTCACACTTGCCACCGTCGATCTACTAAAATTGAATATATATATATATATATATATATATATATATATATATATATATATATATATATATATATATATATATATATATATATATATATATATTGTGTGTGTATATGTATGTAAATACGAAAGACTTAATCGTTCTCTTTCTCTGCTCTTCCTACAGCTCCACACGTTCGCGGGAAGCCACGGGAACAGAGTCGCCTCACCTTCGGGAGACGCCAGCATCATCGAGGCTGACCTGATGGCTACCAACGGGGTCATCCACGTTATAGACGACGTTCTTTGAGGCTGAGACTAATCAGTACTTAGAGTATTATTCGATAAGGCTTTAATAGTGGTACAACAAATGTACATACTTTGTATATAGGCATCTTTCGACATTTCATCTATGGATATGCATATGTAGCCATAGTATTTATGTAAATATATCGTCCTGGAGAATTTAATTCCCGTCATTTTCGTCAGCCATTTCATTTCATTAACATAGTCGTACGTACATTCGTGACTTGTTCTGAAAGTCATGATTATGTAAACAATATAGTCATTATATATCATAGCCCCTTCAGTATATATATATATATATATATATATATATATATATATATATATATATATATATATATATATATACATACACGTATGTATGGGACATAGGGGACCACCCCGTAGCCGACTAAAATCGGTGATGACGCCTGCCAAAAAAAGTCCCAAGACACCTTGACAGGTTGGAGGGGTTGAGTGAAAATCGCATGATATTTATGTATAGGACTTTATGTATGTATATGTGTACATGATGACGTGTATGATTGTAAGCATATTTGACTGTGTATATGCGTGTAAAAGTAATCAAAACAGTGACTTAACTTCAACATAAAAACCTGCAACAATTAAATATATTTTTTCAAAATGTGTGTTCTTTCCCTTGTTGAATGTCTCCTGTGAACGACAGTTGCTCTTTATTGATTACCATCATCGCGCTGCACATCATCTGAACCCCTTCGCCTCTGATGGAGTAGGGGGAGGAATGAAATAGGATGCCGCCAGGGTCCAGAATGACAAAGCAAATGCCACTCGGTACAAAAACTTGACGAGACAGGCTACCCTACCCTACCGAGGTTAGTGCCAAGGGGTAAAGTACTTGAGATTGGGGCGGGTTTTTTTAACCAAAGCAAAAAGAAGTCCCACCCGGTACGGAGAGGTTTAAACAGTCATACAGCGCCTTTGGCAGGATTGATACTATTGCCTATCCCTGACAGCGGACAGGTGTGGGCCACGAGAGAACCTCTACCTTTCTTGAAAGCAAAGGAGAGCGAGAACAGGAAAGGCCAGTGCTTCCCAGTGAAGAGTCTTGTCGCACCCTAGAATTCTATTCGGGCTCATGACTGACGATTTTATTCAGCTGAGGAAAACTTCGATACCTCTAAGTTTTCGAGACCGCCTCACGTGTACCATGCTGAGGTCGAGCGTTGTCGCACTTGGTCGCTCGCTTATCGATTTACCAATGTCTAGTTTACACCGGGATTGAGCAATAGTAGGCTGCAGCAGAAACTGCATTCTGCTTGGAAGGACCTCCAATAAAAAAAAAAAAAAAAAAAAAAAAAAAAATCGCCCCTCCCCCACCACCACCCTCACCCGCCTCAAGGGCTGGTGATAGCTCTGAGCCAACCAGACTACATCTCATATCTTAGATCAGCATTTCCGAAATGAGTGGACACCCACGGGTGAATGAAGGAGATTGGGGGGGGTGAGGATGGTTGCTCTTGCCTAGTGTCAAACAGCTTCATTCAGTTGGAGGCTCCTTCTCTCCTCGGTAGGCAAAACTTTAACTTCATAATTCGTTCGCTGGCGATTTTATGCACTTAAGAAAAAACTCACTTTTCAGCGGGTTAAACAAATATCTACAGATGCGGCAGAGGAATTCCTTGAATTTTTTTTATTGACTTAGTGGGTGTTTACATAAACACCAACTACAGCGATATGTTTCGTTAGATGCACATCTAACTGAATATAATGAATGAAAACAGTTCTATGACCAAACTCACATTAAATAAAAGCTGGTTCCAATGCACATAAAATTCATGAGAAAGACATGCCGAGAGAGATTAAAAAAAAAAAAAACATACAAAAATATGCAAGAAGGTTAGATTTTATTACAAGAGTGACAGCCTGATATTGAGATAAAGAGTCTCTCTCGTTATACCCTCTAGTCAGGAACAGTACCCATGCACATATATATGCATGTCTAATCCCACATATAATTATGTACATATGTTTACAAATAAACATGTATACAAATACATTTACGCATATACGAGTATACATACATACATACATATTTGAATATACGAACACATATACACCCCATATGGGGTACTGCCAGTATATTTATGCAGTCACTAGTGTAAGGGCTTGGCTTTAAAACCCTCCTTTACTTCCTCTTCAACTCCAGCTCCTTGACGCGAGATTGTCCTCATTGCCAGAATCGCTGGTTATTGCTGAAGAAATACACACACATAAATGCAAACTCACACGATACTATCCGCCGCCGCAGTGGTAGCGTTCCCAACTGCTAATACGGTGGTCCTAGTTCGAATTCCGCCCAGGGCTGAAATAATTCCAGTATCGCTGCGCTGCGAGTCGTTACCCCAAATCGTAGGGCGGGGAGTTGTGTGTGTGTGTGTGTGTGTGTGTGTGTGTGTGTGTGTGTGTGTGTGTGTGTGTGTGTGTGTGTGTGTGTGTGTGTGTGTGTGTGTGTGAGGTTACAGCACTACCCATAGATCGGTCATTCATGAGCTCTGAGGGAGGGTAGTAGCTGTCGAGCACGAATCCAACATGTGATCCAACACTATGGTAGAAAAAAAAAATTAGAACTCGACGGCATGATGGTAGCGTTCGCAACCGCGTCTACAGCGATCCGAGTTTGAATCCCGACCAGGACTGAGATAATTTCAGTATCGCTGCGCTGCGAGTCGTTACTCCAACTCTCGTGGGCTGGGGGTTGTGTGTGTGTGTGCATATAAGATCAAAGTATTACCCATAGATAGGTCATATATGAGCTCTGAGCTCTCTTTGGGAGAGTTGTAGCTGTAGATCACGAGTCCAACACGTGATCCAAAGACCATGGTGAAAGACCATAGTGAAATACACAAACACATACACACACACACACGTAATTTAAATTTTTTTTAGATAAAATGAGAAATGAAGACGGGACTCCACGAGCATAGCTCCCCTTCCCGTAAAATACAACTAGGTAAATACAACTAGGTAAATACACACACACACACACACACACACACACACACACACACACACACACACACACACACACACATATATATATATATATATATATATATGTATATATATATTATATATATATGTATATATATATATATTATATATATATGTGTGTGTGTGTGTGTGTGTGTGTGTGTGTGTGTGTGTGTGTGTGTGTGTGTGTGTGTGTGTGTGTGTGTGTGTGTGTGTGTGTGTGTGTGTGTGTGTGTGTGTGTGTGTGTGTGTGTGTGTGTGTGTACATATGTATGTACGTATGTATGTATGTGTTTTGCATTTAGTCCCAGCGGAGCTAGCCGATTTAGGGACTGGCTTTTAGTTTTTGAGTGGCTTGATGAAAATGCGTGTTGTCATCGGGGAGTGCAATTTGCGTGTAACACTCACGTGTGTGGGTGTATACCCACGTTGTATTTACGCAGATGCTTGTGTGGGTGCAGCCGGGTGCTTATATCAGTCCTCCAACTGGGGAGGAGTAGGCGATTTTGGCCGCGAGGACAAGGAGGTCAGCATTGGGTGAGTCGTCTACCCTGAGGCGGTCGAGAGCCGTGGTGTGGTTGCCGAGGGTTGTGCGTAGTGGCCGGAAGTGGGCTTCCATCACGGGGCACGAGAGGAGGCAGTGCTGTAAGGAGATTTCCGCGCCACAGGTGCAACGTGAAGCAGTATGAAAATCCATGTGAACAAGTTGTATAGACACGGTAAAGGAAACATGGACTGGAGGTGAAGCTTTATTCCTGACGTTTCGTCTAACGACTTTGAGAAAGTCGTTAGACGAAATGTCAGGAATAAAGCTTCACCTCCAGTCCATGTTTCCTTTACCGTGTCTATACAACGTGAAGCAATATATTGGGTGCGCCAGTGATTTACCCGTATCCTGCTATTTGTTGCTACAATGTGCGGAGGCAGGGAGGAGAAGGTGAACGGGGTCGGTCCGAGGCAGGTTTTGAGGGGCCATCCTTGGGCAGCAGCGGTAGAGTGGTATTCCAGCTACCAAAGGTCCCAGGCAGCAAAGTCAATCTTCCGGAAGATGTCATTTTCTGAGGGCTGGAGTGGGATGACGCCGTCTTCAGGTGATGAAGCACCTAGCTTGGCAGCATTGTCTGCCATCTCATTTACGTGGAGTCCCACATGCGAGGGGATCCATTGGAATAGGAGGAGGACGCCCAGCCTGTCGGCCTCGGTTAAGAGGCTCAGGACGTCTTTAAGGATGTCGGGCCGTGACGTGCAGCTTCCATTTTGGATGGCTGCCAGACTGGATTTTGAATCCGAGAACACCGTTGCTTGCGTAGGCGGGTGAGGTAGGGCGATAATTTTTCGTATTGCCTCACGGATGGCAATGAGCTCGGCCGTGAGGATGGTGGTGGTGTTGGGGTGGGAGAGCTTCAAAGAGAAGGTTTCCTTAGTGTCCTGCAGGTAGATGCCTGCTCCTGTGCGGCCGTCGCTTAGCACCGATCCGTCCGTGTATGCCAGAAAATCATCGGGGTACTTCAGAGTAATCATCTCCCTTGCGCATGCTGCTAGCATGTGGGGGTCGTCTCGGCAGCTAAATCCTGGGAGGTCTAGCTCCACCTCAGCAGGAATAAGGGCCCACGGGGGGAAAGGGTCTACATGGCATTGGGCTATTCGTCGGCGCTCGCCAGGTTGTATTTTGGCCGTCTTTGCTGAGTTCCCTCACTGAGACGGAAAGGCCATGGATGGGTGCGGGGGGGGTAGAGGCTGAGTTCCAGGTCTCATACATCTCCTCGTCGGTGGAGTTTGGTACGCTCGCGGAGCTTAAGAGATATGTACATGCGTCCCTCTTTAGGCGGTGCCACAGTGGTAGGAGGCCGGCTTCATTGTACACTTGGGCTTGAGGTACACCCTGTGATAGGCCTAGCCCCAGGCGGAGCGCGTGGCACTCCACCCGTGCCATTTTTCCCACAGCCGTCTTGTGGAGGTCGTGGAGGGCAGGGGCGTCGAAGAGGAGGCGGGAGTGCACCAGGTTTTGTATGATAGGAATCAGAGTTTCCCAGCATTGGCCCCATTTCTCCCGACGGATGGCCCTGATGAGATTGAGGGCCCGTCGGGCACTGAGGCAGACTTGTTGCAGGTGTTTGTTCCACCGTCCGTCGCACTGGAAGATAACCCCGAGGTAGCGGACGGAGGCTGCGGGTTTCACAGCCATGCCGCAGACCGTGACTTGGTTCCACTCCGGGTGCTGTCTTCGGTTTAGGCCTATGCCGTGGACAGGCATGTATATCGTCTTGGTCGCAGAGAGAGTGAAGCCAAGATTTGAGAGGTGGTTCACGACTACGTCCACCTGTTTTTGGAATGTCCTTACTTCCGCCTGGTGGTTCGCCGAACTCTGCTGTGGCCGTCGGTGCCTCGACTTCCACCAGAGGGCTATGTCGTCAACGTAGGCTGTGACGACTGTGTCGCTTCGTACCCCCTTCCCCACTCCCGCTAGTAGCAAAGTAAAGAGGAGGGGGGCAACGACGGAGCCTTGGGGGACCCCCATGTCGATTTTGGCTTGTGGGCTAGGCGTCCATCTCCACCGAACTGCTATGGTTCAGTCAGAGAGGAATGTCTTCGTAAAACCAAATATTGCTGGGGAGATCCCGATGGATTTCAGTTGCCAGAGGAGTTTGGCGTGCCAAACGGTATCGAAGGCCTTTGAAATGTCCAGGAAGCACGTGTGAAGGACTCTTCTTTACCTTTGGGGTCGCCGGAGTGTGCTCGGAGAGTTTCACGACGTAATCGGTGAGACTTCTCCCCTTCCTAAAATCAGCTTGAAGCTTCGGGAGGAGGCCGTTTGCTTTCACATGGTGGCTGAAGCGGTTTATGACAATCCTCTCGTAGACCTTTCCTACGTGGGAGGTAAGGGCCACGGGCCTGTAGTTTTCCACTAGGTTCCTCTTCTTGCCCGCCTTGGGGATGGGGACCACGATTACATGTTTCCATGCCGTTGGCACCACCCCTTCCCTCCAACATTTGTTGTAGATCGCCAGTAGTGCTCGTTGGTAGGAGGGGGAAGGTGCCGCAGTAGAGGGTACGTGATTTGGTCCACCCCTGGGGACTTCTTGGTGGCTTTTGTGACCCTAAGGGCCCACCTCAGCTCGAAGAGAGTGAGGTCTGTGTCCTCCCCTTTGGGGGCGAGAGAGGTCCATTTGGTCTTCTTGGGCCGCCCGGAAATTTCGCTTTTCAGCGGGAAGGCTGGTTGAGGAGCTCGCGCTTGCAAAGTGATTCAGGAAGCTTGCCGCCTTATCCTTGGCCGTGTGCAGCACCCTTCCGTCGGGGGCCCTGAGGTCACCGTCGGGGGGGTTGTATTGGTTCTTTATCACTTTGAACCTCTTCCACGCTTCCGTGAGATCTAGTGTATCCTCCTTGGTGTTCTTCCAATAATTCAATTTACACTTGGCTATGGTCTTCTTACACGTAGCTTTGGTCTGCTTCATCGCAGTATAGGCAGCCTCCGAGCCTTCCCTCATGTACCGTTGGTAGGCCAGTTTCTTTCGTTCGACAGCTTCCTTGCAGTCGTCCGTCCACCAGGGATGGCCACGCCTTCCCTGGCTGGTGGCAGTCACAGGAATAGCCAGCCGGGCCGCCGAGAGCACAGTGTCGGTGAAGATGGAGTTTAATTCCTCTACCGGGCAGGTGAGGTCGGGTGTGAAATGGGCGTCGACTAGACGGGCTTGGTAGGCAATCCAGTCCGCTTTCTCCAGGTTTAATTTTTCATGGGAAGGTGGAGGGGAGATTGTGGGGGTGAGGGATACGGTGATAGTGATGGGGAGGTGGTCGGAGGATAATGGGTCGTCCAGGACCGCTCATTCGGTGATTCCCGCGATGTTGGGGGACACGAGGGAGAGATCTATGGCGGAGGTGCTATAATTCGGGTTGTCAGGCAGCCTAGTGTGTCCTCCATCATTGAGGAGGACAACGTCGGCTGCGTCCAGTTGGGAGGTTATTTCCGGGGAGGAGTGGGGATATCCGTCTTCCCAGAGGGCGTCCCGCCGATTAAAGTCGCCCACCACAATCCATTCATCAGGGAGGGCACCCAGCCACTCGAAATGGCACGTCATAACTGGATTGTAGTAGTTAAGGATGTGTATCGATCGGTCGCCTTGTAAGGTGACGGAGGTTACTCACCCATGTCCCTCTTCCAGGGGGGGTGGGGAACGACCCGGGGCGGGCAGCCAGTCCTTTGGAGACGTATGTGGTGGTGCGCACCTTGCCGGTATCGTCTGTCACGGAGAAAGGAGGGAAGTGAAACCCTGGCAGGATTGGTAATTTGTAGGGTTGGGTGTGGAGAGATTGTAGTGCTAGTACCTGATAGGAGCTCTCCGCCTGGTGCTGCACTAGGAGGTCCCGGGCGGTGTTGATCGCCCTGCAATTCCACTGTAAGCTTTAAGCACAGCCATTTTTGGTGATTTCGATAATTTAGCTGAGGATCACGAAGATCCTATCTAGGAGTTTGGCTGCTTGGGGGCTGGAGCGGGCTAGGTCCCTTTGCAGGGACTCGACAGTGGCCTTCAGTTTTGTGATGGTGCTGGCTGCGGATGTCGCATTTGGGGTGGTGAGGGGGGTGTTGGTGGGTTGGTGAAGCGAACTCGGATGAGATCGCGCTGTCGTTTTCTTCCATGGGGGTGCTGTCGTCCTCGTCCGTGATGGGGGGAATGCTAGGTGACCCTGTCCCCCTATCTTCGGGCTTGGCGGATTTGGATTTCCTTTTCTTTGCTTTAATCTTCTTTCAGCCCTCGGTCCCAGTGGCAGGGGTGATTTGGGGTGCCCCTGCTATTTGTTCGGAGGGGGAAGTTCGTTCCGTGTGTCCGGCAGAGGTTTGTGGAGGTGGGCGTGAGTTTGCTGGCTGGGTGGGTTTAGGTGGTACAGCAAAATCACGGTCCCTCGCTCACTCCTTTAGGTGGGAGTCCCAGCGTTCCCTGGCGATGATCAGGGCCTCAGAGAAGTGGGTGTATCGCTGATTTTTTACCTCATGCGCTATTCTTTTTACTGCCACTTCTGGGTATCTGGGATGAGTCGCAAAGTGGTTTCCGCAGCAGTTTACGCAGAAAAGTTGTAGATCCTTGCATTCCTGCGTAACATGGCCTTTTTCGCATTTGGCGCACCGAGGAGCTTTGCGGCGGCATTCCTTATCGGAGTGCCCCAGCAATTGGCATCTGGTACACCTCCGCACGGGGGCAATATAGGGGACCACTTGGTGTAGTGTGTACCCTAGCTTCACGGTAGACGGGAGGGCGTTCGTGAGAAAGGCCACTCTCACTGAGCCGGTAGCCAAACCATCCCTTATGGAGAGCCTTTTGATCTCGTCGAGTGGTAATCAGCTTTTAGTAACTTTTCAGTGTTTTCCTCGAGGGGGACGCCTTTGACAACTCCTACAACGATGGTTTTCGGAATTCTCGTGATGATTCCGATTGGGTCGATGCGGTCGGATTTGAGGACCTCGGTGCGTAGGAGACGGACTTGCTGGCTCTCAGTTAAGCAACTGATAAGACATTCGCCTGTCGGTGTCTGGCGAATGCCGTCGACTGGCCCTACAGCGTTCTTGACAAGCTGCGCCTGTCGCCAGGGTCCCAGCTTGTGAAATCGTGCGGGGTTTGCATCCGGCTTAATGAGTACCGGAAACTTGGCTGGTCCCACTTCGTGTTTGGGTTTGATGGGGCGTTTACGGAGGGACGTAACGACCTGCCATTCACTTTCTGTGGATGCAGCAACCACAGAGGCGTACAAAGGGCTTCCTGGGTCACCTGCGAGCCAGTGGCAGGTGTGGAAGAGGGGGGAGGGTGGCCGTTCGACTGATCTTCGACGGGAGGGTGGACGTCATTGCAGGGGGCGGGGTTGCTTCCGGTCCCGGAAGAGGAGCACAGGTACCGCTGGTTAGGGAGGTATTGGGCCTGGGGCACTTTGAGCGCTGGAGATCAGTTGCCCGGTGGGGTGATCACTCTCCTCATCGCTAGATATGGAGAAGATGCTGCTAGGCCCTGCCGTGCTCGGGGGCTGGTATCCACGGGGGGTCGCTCTCATATTGCTCGATGAGAACGAAAACACTATTTCAATGCGTGGAAGACACTGGTCACTCACTGCACAAGGACAAGATGTCAACGTACATATGTATAAATATGCACACACACACACACACACACACACACACACACACACACACACACACACACACACACACACACACACACACACACACACACACACAAAACTCTATATATATATATATATATATATATATATATATATATATATATACAGTTATGCCTCGATATATGAGTTAATTCTTTCCTCGGAACTGTTACAAATTGGAGGAGAAAAGGATTACAACTGTTATAAACTGTAACAGTGTAGAAGATATTCAAAATTAATTTTTATTTATTTATTTCGATTTAGATTTCCAGCTTCGGAAAAGTGAGTTCGTTTTAAAATTTGATTTACACAACAACAATACAACGAAAGTGCTTTTGTAACAGAAAATTTCATCACAATTTAAGTATTTAATTTTAATATAGCTTAAAATCAGAAGACAAGAAAATCACGTGAGATGAAAATAACCCCCCAAAAACACTGTTTCGTGAAAAAACTCTGTGGGAGAAAACAAAGGTAATTAAAGATCATGCACGGGAAACGAATTGATTGGTAAAAGCCTATTTGACACACCAACATTCAAAAAATCCAAAAGGTGACATACAAACCAAAATACAAACTGTGTAATGTGGATTAACAAAAGGTGGGAGGAAACAGATTAATAAGGTCACTCACGAGAATAAATTGATAAAAGCCCGTATGACACACCATTTCAAAAAAATCCTAAAATGGTGAACCTAATCCTAACAAAAAACCCGCACCAGGCATAATATGTATTGCTTAAAAATATATATATGTATATATATATATATATATATATATATATATATATATATATATACATATATATATATATATATATAAATAAACCCTAGGCTATTACTACATACTTTGTGAAAAAAAAGTGTCCGCAAGGAGACAGAACGGCCGGCTCTCGACTCGAACGAGACGAGAAAAAAAAAAGAAAAAAAAAAGAAGCAAGCGAGAGGTTTGACGCCTCTCTTTTAACGGGCTCACCAATTGATCTGATGGGTCACTAGAGCCAAAGGCCGAAGGGTACTACAAAAAGAAAGTTTTTCCTGTCCCACTTTGAATGATAGCAAACAGATTAACCTACTTACACAACCTTAAATTACACACACAAGAATATTATCCACGTAATAATAAAAACCTTAATACTAACACAAAGAAAGTAAAAAGGACAATAAAATAATTAATCGCAACTCGACATGCGCGAAGCACATGTCCAGCCAGTCTGCCGGCGATTGAAAATGTTACCATACGAATACAATTTGAATACAATTAAGAATTTTAGTACAAAAATTCGAGTACGTCGCAGCGTACTAACATATGGTAACTGTGTTACAAAAACCAGTTGTAGGAAATCTGGTTACTTTACATAAAATAATAATGGTAAAATACAAAGAAAAGAAACATAAAAAAAAAATACAACTTGGCAAATCTGCACCCCAATGCTAACGTTTTACTTGACCTCAGGGCAGGGGTAACAAAGACTGCCACTGATCTGACCATTGACCTTCTGGATGTGTCAACTTCGTCTACACAGCTGGCCGATCAAAGGGAGGGGAGGAGCTACGTGCTGGCAGAACTAACGACCACCACGAGAAAGAAAAGAAACACGTGAACATTGGATATGTGATAGGAACTACTCGTAAAGTAAACACTGGTAAACCAAGGTAATAATTTTCTATAGTTGCAGCGGGGGTAGGCAAACGTTGTGGACAGAAAAACGCTGTTGAAGGCAGGCAAACGTTGTTCCTGTTTTCAAAAAGGGTGATAGATCGTCTATGCACAGCTACTGACTAATCAGTTTGACGTCGATTATAGGTAAAATGCTAGAATCATTAGTAGCTAATACAATAAGAGATCATATCGAGGGACATAATTTGATTCATAATTCACAGCATGGGTTCACTAGGGGTAAGACATGTATAATTTATTTTATATGTTTTTACACTAATGCTACAAGACGTCAGATAACAATGATAATTACGATGTCATTTATCTTGACTTTAGCATAGCGTTCGACAGTGTCGCACCAAAGACTACCAAATAAAGTCCATGGCATAAGAGGAAAAATGTTTGAATGGATTAGAGCATGGATCAATGACAGAGAACAGCAGGTCACCATTAACGGTGTAAAATCCAAATGGGGCAGTGTTTCTAGTGGAATTCCCCAGGGCTCGGCTTTGGATCCCTTGTTGTTTATTATGTATATAAACAACTTGGACAATAGTATTATTAGTGATGTTAGTAAGTTTACGGACGACACTAAAAAAGGACGTCAAATTAGGTCAGGAGAAGACTCCAGGATACTGGAGGAAGATTCTTAACAAATGGTTCACATGGTCGGTGAAATGGCAAATGGACTTCAATATCTCAAAGTGCAGTGTATTAAACGTAAGTTTACACAACCCAGAAATCAGATATAGCTTAGATAACACCTTTCTAGAGAAAACTGGGTGCTAGAGAAATTTAGGAGTGTTAGAGAGATTTAGGAGTGCTAAAGAGATTTAGGAGTGCTAGTAAGTCCTGACCTCAGATCCAGGAAACATTGCATTAGTACCAGGAATAGAGCTAACACAGCATTAGGTCCAACTGCTAGGACAGTTACAAAGAGAAGTGCAGAGATATTTATTAAACTCAAACTGGCGTTAGTTAGTTACATCCTTGACTATGCAGTACAGTTTTGGTCTCCGTTCTATAGAATTAATATAAATTCACTAGAATCAATACAGAGGAGAATGACCAAAATGATAGATGGGCTCAGAAATTTACCCTTCGAGGAAAGGCTTAGTCACACCTTAATTTACATTCTCTAGATTCTAATGACGCACTCTGCGTCTATCTAAAGTATAGAAAGACGCAGAGCGCGGGGTGATCTAATAGAAGTGTTCAAGTGGATCAAGGGCCTCAACAAGGGTGATGCAGACAAGGTCATCATATTAAGATATGTATCCATTACTAACTTACTAACCATCACCCACCACGCACGTGATCCACATGCTTGCAACAGAGCGAGACTTCCTCTTGCTTACCTTGCGTTTCCCACAACATGCACCTAACGCAGCACATTTGAAGACAAACAAGATATAGATGCCCAGTGTCACCAGACTAACCTATCATAAATCCTTTTATTATAACTGCCCTAGTATATTAAGCATAAACTAACATATATATATAATATACCAAACAATATCCACCAATTATAGGACTAACCCTCTTACATAGAACAGACCCCATGCAATGAATAACAAGACTAACACCCTTGCTTGAAACCACTAACACTCCTATAAAATGTTTAACACCCATGTCACGTAGCCGGAGCTGGGGTAGGTGAAGAACCTACCGCCAGAGGCTAGGTAGGTCTAGACCCTACCGGCCAGAGGTCAGAGCTATTGTGCCCTAGGTCAAGGCCTGGCACTTATTGTATTTAGCCCAAAGGGCCATTTCCATTTGTAGTTTAACCTGAATCCCTTGTTTAAATAAATACAAGAAAACTCCCGCCTTGGAGTCTATCTCGCCGCATTAAGACTTCCCTACGTAACCACACAACCTACCATAACGGTTAGTATACGCCTCATATACAAGACGAGTAATATAACCCCAGTCATATAACCCACTTCCTCACTCACTGTCCACCACAAGCATCAAACGCCGACTCAGCATCACGAGGTCCAGTAAAATACACATTTCGCTGACCCAGCAAACCCTAGCTTCGCGACAAACAGGCAACACACACACACACACACACTAACGCACACTTATAAGTGCAGTCCACCGCCAGCCATGGCAATTACGAAAAACAACATAACAACGAGCTTCTCCCCTTTGGATACACATATATAATAAGTTTAGAGATGTACCTATACGTAAACATAAGAATTAGGTTGTAAGAAACTGTAGGCTCCCGTTAATAATCATGTAAGCACCATCGTCGGTAACCGACCGATTGTATGCGTCAGCGTATTTCTGAACAAAACCAAACGCACGGCCCGAGAGAGCGGGTCGGTGACGTACTTGAATACTGTTAGTGGTGATGCTAAGGTGTAATAAGACTGTTAAAATCAAGGAAATAAAGTGAAGAAAATGTGACATAGTGTTTGATGTGTCCGGCTACGCCCTGGGAACCCTACGCACGGATACAGATATCAGGGCAAGACTCGCAGTAACGAATTTAAATTGTACAAATTTAGATTTAAAAAGGAAATAGGCAAGACCTAGTTTACTAATAGAGTGGTCAACGAATCGAATAGACTTAGTAACTTAGCGCTAAATCTATCGGTTGATTTAAGAAGTAAGGTAGCTTTATAGATGGGGATAATAAGTGGTACCGGACATGGAACTGCCCAGTGTAGGCTTTATGGTCTCTTGCAGTCTCCTTTCTTATGTTCTTATAGTTTTGTTCACAGAAAATTATTTTTCCTAGAAATATTAATACTCGAAAATAGATGACAATAAAACAATAGTATGTAAAGAATACTTACCGTAATAAGTAAATAAAATTATTTGACATAAAATACTGTACTGTACAGTATTTTCTCAATCATTCACTATACTGGCGTACACCACATGTACGGTATGTACAAGCGCCGATTCGCAAGCAATCGCAGATTGACTTGTATATTTCTTAAAAAAAAAAAGCGAATCATGAGTCGTCTGCTTACGGGAATTTCATTGAGCGCAACTTTTCTTATATATTTGTATGCTCGAGTTACATACACGTACACGAAATTTTGCGTTCAACCCATCTCCACTATGATAGTACAATTGGTAAGTATACGAACGCGGGAAAGTATTTGTACAACACTGAATGGGTCCCAGTGAACAGATATACATTTTTATCAACCACAATACACTTTAATTCTAAGCCATCAACATCGAGAGACTCGAGGAGGCCAACATGCAGAAATTAAAAAGTGGTACAGCCAAGGACTCGAATATGAGCTAGCACGTGGTTAGGCCCATCCTTGACTATGCGGTACTGTTTTGGTCTCCGTCTTATAAAATGGAAATCAATTCACTAGAATCAGTACACAGGAGAATGGCCAAAATGATACAAGGGTTCATATATTTACCTTGCGAAGACAAGCTTAGGCACCTTAACTTACATTCTCTGGGAAAACGATGCCTCCCAAATAATCAGACCCGGCAGTCGCGAAAGACATCGCTGTAACGAGTGGTTTGTTCCTAGTTACAGCGACGAAGCAAATGAAAACTCAGTTTTATGCTACTATAACTCACATGTGGCGTCGAGAGCTGGATAAAATGATAGATATTGGACGGCTGATGCAGTTACCTATCACCCTACGGTATAAGACCATACCAGGTTCTGGCTCTTTTGAACGCTCTGCGGTGTTATCAATAATGCGGCAGCCTAGCAATCAGATGGGCCCGGATCGAGGCTTGTAACGGCCGGATCTGATTATTAAAAGGCATCACTATAACAAATGATTTATTACAAATTAGTTACAACGACGAAGCGAATGAAAATCTCGATCATGTACTACTGTACCCCACGAGTAGTGTCGGGAGCTAGATAAAACAATAGATATTGGACGGAAGATGACAGTCACCTATCAACCTTCAATACAAGACCATATCAGGTTCTGGCTCTTTTGAATGGAATGTGGTGGTGTTATCGGTACCACGAGGGCCTAGCAATCTGATGGTTCGCGACGGCCGAGTCTGATTATCTAAAAGACATCACTGTAACAAGTGCTTTTTTCAAGTTACACACACATACACACACACACACACACACACACACACACACACACACACACACACACACACACACACACTTCAACGAACGGACGGCTTAGAAGACGTTCTGAAGAAAATTGAAGTTTCGTGGATCCCAACGCAAAGAGAAGTGCCTATTGTATTTACAGGGTGGGGGGTAAATTGCTCGTGGGGTAGTGGGAAAGTAGGGAAAGAGGAGAAGGGGAGGGATTGCTGAGGGAAATGGAAGGAAATGAGGAAGGAGAGGACTTGGCCCAGGCAGACAGGCGAAAGGTAAACAAAAGGCCCCCCGACCAGCTGAGCGACGATGAAATGTCTAATAAAAATGTAAAGATTAGAAGTATAGATAAGAGCAATACAGTAGAAAGTGATGAGAATATTTTCCAGGGATTTAAAGAGGGTGGGGGGGACACAAACCCCCTCCCCGACTGACAAAACTAGAAGAGAAGGTCGATAAGATGATCGAGGACTTGGAGCGTAGGTTCGGTCATGTTAACAATATTGTACAGAGGGTTGAAAAATTGAAAGAACTAGAGAAGGCGAACAAAAACTTAACTAAGGAAATTGAAGAATTAAAAAGACAGTTAAAAGAAGTAAAAGAAGAGAATAAAGTCTTAAAGGAGAATGATAAGGAGAACAAGGAGGGTTGGAAAAAAATCCAAGAAAATAGCAAAGTTGCATTCACTGACATAATCAGACAGCAAATGAATGAACAAACTGAAAACTCAGTTATTAAAGTGATGAGACAGAAGGAGAATATAGTAAGAGACTTAGCAGACAGAAAGAAATGTATAATTATATTAGGAATGGAAGAGAAACATAACCCAGATAGAACCTCAAGAATCAAAGAGGAAAATGAAAAAGTAAGAAATTTACTAGAATTAGTTCAGGAAGATGAACCAGAAATAATGAAACAAATCGAAGAGAAATTCAGGCTCGGGAAATATAGTACAGACAAGACCAGACCAATTAAGATTAAATTCAGGTCACAAACTACGGCTGAGAATATCTTATCCAAAACAGGGAAACTAGCAACAAGTGAACAATATAAAAAGGTATGGATAAAAAGGGAAATGAATAAAGAGGAAAGAGAGGAAGAAAAACAGAAAAGACTTGAAGCTAAGGAAAAAAAACGAGATAAGAACGGAGTCAGAAAAAGAGAGATTCTATTGGAGAGTAGTGAATATGAAACTAAAGAAAGTCGACATTCATGATAAAAACAAAAGGGAAACAGAGAACACAATGGAAGTGGCAGAAAACTAAGAGTGTCTTACACAAATATAGATGAATTAATAACAGGATTGAATGAGCTGAATGATTATTTGAAAGAAAAAGAACCAGACATAATGGGAATTGTAGAAACAAAATTAAAAGGTCCACTACCACCCAACAGTGTAGGACATGATGCATATAATTATTGGATTAGAAACAGAGTGAAAAAGGAAGGGGGTGGAGTTATGTTCCTGACTAAGAAGGATATAAACGTGAAGTGTGTCACATATGGAAAGAATATAGTAGAGATGATAATGATGGAAGTAGAAGACAGAGATAAGAAGAGCAGAAAGTTTGTGATAAATAATGTGCCCCCGAAAACAGCCTCATGGGAAGTGAGTGATCATAAATGTATATTATAAGACACTGAGATAATATTAAACAATATTATGGATGAGGGAGGATAAATAGGTATGATGGGCGACTTTAATTGCAAAGAATTCTGCTGTGAAGAAATGACAGTAAAGGGTGGAGACGGCTCATAGGGAAACGCTCTACTTGAGATGATTACTGACCATACAATGACACAATGGATACAGGAGAACAATAGGTATAGAAATGAAGATGAGCCATCGAGACTAGACCTAATAATTACATCTGAACCTAGAATAGTGGACAAAATTGAATATAAAACACCAATAAGTAAAAGTGACCACATAGTGATTGAACTGGAACTTAATGAAGAAAAATATATGAAAAGAAATGAACAATATAGAAAAGGAAGAATGATGTATGAAAAAACAAACTTTGATAAAATAAGAGAATTCTTTCAAAATGAAAACTGGGAAGAAATATACAAAGAAGAAACAACAGTAGAAGAGAAATGGAATATTTTGACAAAAATTTACAAAAAAAGGAGTGGAAAAGTATGTCCCAAGACAAAAACAAGAAAAAGAATATGTAAAATGCTGGTACAACAAAAGTTGTAGGGAGTTAAAAGACAAAAGAGACAAAGCCTGGACCAGATGGAAAAAAAGACAGAAGACCTGAAAAATGGAAAATATATACCTGTTATAGAAATGAATATGTACAAACGTGCAGAGAGGAAAAGAGAAAATATGAAAAAGATATCATAGAAAAGTGTAAAGATCAACCAAAACTATTCTACAGATTTGTAAACAATAAACTGAAAAACAAACAAGACTTGGAGAAATTAAGACACGAGGGAGTTGAATACACTGAGGAAATGGAAATGGCGGAAATTATGAACAAACATTTTAAATCAGTGTTTACAAGGGAGAACATACAACCTGAAGAGAACGAATGGAAAGAGAAAGTCCCCCCTATGGAAGAAATAAAAGTAACAAAGAATGAAATATTAACACACTTGAGTAATCTTGATATCAGAAAATCGCATGGACCAGATGAAATAGCAAACTGGATTTTGAAAGAATGCAGGAATGAACTGGCAGACAAAATACATAGCATAATAAACAGTTCCTTGAAAGAAGGAAAAGTTCCAGAAGATTGGAAAAAAAGCAAATATAGTACCTATATATAAAGGAGGAAATAAAGAAGAACCTACCAACCTTAGACCAGTCTCTCTAACAAGTACAATAGCAAAAATTTGTGAAAGAATTATCAACAGTAGATGGGTAAAATATTTAGAAAATAACAAAGTGTTAAATCCAAGGCAATTTGGATTCAGACAAGGACGATCATGCGTCACCAATTTAATATGTTTCTATTCAAGGCTAATAGATATAATACAAGAAAGAGATGGATGGGCGGACTGTGCATTTCTAGACCTAAAGAAAGCTTTTGACAAAGTACCACATAAGAAGTTGCTTAAGAAATTAGAAACTGAAGGAGGAATACAGGGCAAACTACTAAATTGGATGGAAGACTTTTTGCAAAAAAGAAAAATGAGAGTAGTGATAAGAAACCAGCACTCAAAATGGGATGAAGTAATAAGCGGTGTTCCGCAGGGAACAGTTCTGGCCCCAATAATGTTTGCTATATATATTAATGATATGGATGAAGGAATTGAAAGCTATATGAGCTTCTTTGCAGATGATGCAAAACTACTGAAAAGAGTGAAAACTGAAGAAGATTGTGAATCACTACAGAGAGATCTAAATAAAGTACAGGAATGGAGTAGGAAGTGGGAGATGGAGTTCAATACAAAAAAATGTAGTATAATGGAATTTGGAAAAAGCAAAAACAGAATAACAGGAGCATATAAATTGGGAGAAGAAGGAATAAAAAAATAGAAAATGAGAAGGACCTGGGAGTCATTGTTATGAATAATATGTCACCTGAGAAACATATAAACAAGATTTTTGGAGAAACTTATAATTTAATAAGAACAATCAAAGTTGCATTTACATACCTGGATGAAGAAATGGTGAAGAAAATCCTAATCACCCTGATAAGACCAAGATTGGAATATGCAGCAACGATATGGTCACCAAGTACAAAAAAAATGTATAAAAAAACTTGAAAGAATACAAAGAGCAATTACAAAACTGGCATCAACACTCTCAAAACTATCATATGAAGAGAGACTAGAAAAACTTGAACTACAGACACTAGAGCAAAGAAGAGAGAGAGGAGATTTGATAGCTATTTACAGAATCATGAAAGGCATAGAAATTACTGATAGAGAGAATCTGATAAAATGGGATGACAGAAATACAAGAGGACACGGAAAGAAAATAAAAAAAGACAGCTATAGAAGAGATTTGAAAAAGAACAGCTTTCCTCACAGAGTAATAGACAGTTGGAACAAGTTAGATGAGAAAGTGGTGTGTGCAAAAAAAATACATGAATTTAAAAATAGTTTAGATAAAATGAGATATGAAGACGGGATCACACGAGCATAGCTCCCCTTCCCGTAAAATACAACTAGGTAAATACAACTAGGTAAATACACACACACACACACACACACACACACACACACACACACACACACACACACACACACGTAAATATTTACATATACTGTGCGGAATGACAAATTATCACTTAAACCAATTAGATATTCAAGATTTAGATAAACTACAGCAATGATCTGAAAAGTGGATAATGAAATTTAACACAAGTAAATGCAAGGTTATCCACATAGGTAAAATAACAGTGGGTACGGATACAAGTTATTTAGAAAATCGTTAACAAAAGTGGATAGTGAAAAGGATCTCGGCAAAATTATCAGTAACGACCTCAAATCATCTAAGCAGAGTATTTCAGCCTCTGAGAAAGCAAAATCTTAATTCATCCATATTTGAAATATGCTATATCTGTATGGTTATCACCGAATCTCATTAAAGACATTAACAGATTGGAAAAGTACAATGGCAAGCCATAAAACTGATTCCAAATATCAGAAATAAATCATGAGAAAGTCGATTAGAATATATGAATCTGTTTTCACTTAAAAAAAAAAAAAAAAAAAAAAAAAGACTCAGAGGTGACTTGATATACTGTAAGTCTTTAAGATTCTAAAGGGAATTGACAAAGTGACAAAATTTTCACACTGAATGAGAATCCGACAAGAAATAATGGTCTCAAACTGTCACGAAATAGATTTAAAATGGAAGTGAGTTGAAACAACTTTGCAAACCG
The DNA here is from genome assembly GCF_046742065.1 of Oratosquilla oratoria. Classification (NCBI taxonomy): domain Eukaryota; kingdom Metazoa; phylum Arthropoda; class Malacostraca; order Stomatopoda; family Squillidae; genus Oratosquilla; species Oratosquilla oratoria. The sequence goes on along the minus strand of NC_134802.1, from coordinate 16,762,452 downwards.
TGTAGTTAATTAATGGAATAAACTTTATGCAGAGGCAGTGCAATGTAGTTCAGTTCGATGCTTTAAGATTTGTTTAGACAAACATCAAAGCAAGATGCTGTAATGCCTGCCCTTTATTTTATATTATTTATTTATTTATTTGTTTTTTATTATTTACCTGTTTGTTTATTATTTGCTTGATTGTCATCTAATATTATTTATCTGCCCATGCATTATTATTTACTATTTACCTGTTTATTATTTAATTCTACCTATTTATTTTATTTATTTATTATTTATATTTTTATCATGTTTATTTATTTATTTATCATTACTATATTTTTCGCATCCGACATATTATGGACTAAAAGATCTCCTGTCGGCATTTTCCGCCTTTGTAATACTTTATATATATAATAAAAAGATTCTCAATGTTTTACGACATCTTGCTTCTGATCTTCATCCTTCTTGGGATGAACATATCCCCATGATTCAAGCTTGCATAAATAGTTCCATTAATAAGTCAATTTCGGAATCTCCTCATTTTGTCCTCTTTGGCTCAGACAAACGGCTCCCTTATTATCTTCTTTCAGAATTACCCCCCATTTACAACTTCGATGATTACGTTAAGGTCAAAGTAGCAGATTTCAATAATTTGTTCATAAGAATACATAATACTCTTCATCTGACCATGGACGAAATGGTCCGCTTGCATAACAAATCAGCAAGAGCTTGCAACCTTGAAATTGGAGACATTGTTTACACTCTTAACCACACCCCCACCTCGAAGCTCTCCCCTAAATTCTCTGGACCCTATCGTATCATTGGGCATGAATCAAAGAACAAAGTTAAAGCACCCAGTTTGCACAATCTTGCGGAGACTGTCTTGCATAAAGACCATATCAAACTTGTGGCCCGCGGCCTCGACATAGAGACCGTTCCTTACCAGAATCACACTATTACTGCAATAGAGGACCATCGATAATCCTCGCAACCAGAATCTCCACTTCCCTTTCCCCGCTATAATCTTAAAATCGAACAATAAGTTCATAAGTTCATAGAATGTATATTCTTGACTAGGTGAATAGAAACAATATCTACTTTCTGCATGTTCATACAATTGTTCATACCACTAATACTATTTCCTTATATTCATGAATGTTTTACAGTTACCACCATTCCTACACCATTTTGTGTATTTGTCTTCATGCCCAGGTTCTGCAATCAGGCCTGGTTTGCCTTGTGTTTTGTTTTCTTCTATCTCCGTAGCACCAATATCACTGGGGTCAGTGATGATAGCTAACCGAGCCATGTTATATTCAACATATGCAACACTTCGATGACTTGAGCATCTTGGTAGCTGTTTCTCCCTTCGATACTAGCGTACACACGCACGCACACATATGGAGTAGCATGGTACTCTCAACGACAAGACTACCGTCCTAAGTGACTCCAATTGTTTTCGGTGACCAAGCCAACCGACCTTTCTTGACAATGCCCTTTTTGACAACAAAGGGTTCTAGGCACTCAGATCAAGCCAAAAGCCGCAGCTGCGTCCTCGGGTGAGCCACCTGCAACCGATCGACCGACGCCTCGACCGAAGCAACCCAATTTCCAAATATTCCTCATATGGCAACCATTGTAAATATTTGGTATAATATGGGTCTGGCAACCCTCCGAGCTTTGCTCAGGGCTTGCCGTGTATGTAGCAGGAGATCCCTTCTTGGAGCATTAAAGCCAAGAACTCCGCCTGAGTTTTCTTCACCACCAATTCCACTGTAGAGAATACATTCTACACACACACACACACACACACACACACACACACATATATATATATATATATATATATATGTATATATATATAGATATTTACATATATATATGTAAAAATCTATATGTATGCATACATATATATACATATATATATACATATATATACATTATATATATATATACACATATATATATATATATATATATATATATATATACAGTCGAACCTCGGAAGCCCGGACTAATTGGGGGAAGGGCGGTCCGGTCATGCCAAAAGTCCGGTCATCGAAAATGTCGCCATAACACCCGTAGATTTTCGTAGCGGTATACGTATAGGTAATGTATGATATGGCATAGAAACACATAAGAATGATACTCTAACACTGTAATAATAACAATACTGTAATAATAATACTAACAATTCTGTAATAATAACTGTAAAACAGGCATGTAAATGTACTGTACATACAGTGTGCTGTACTATATTTTTTATTACGTTAGGTGCTAAATACTGGGCTCAATCTTTTGCTTTTTTTAAATGATAGGATATGGTACAGTACATTTAGTGTATTAATAAAAAGTAAAAGTTTTCATTTAACTTACCCTACGATGTATTTACACTACGTACAGGATACTGAACTCTGAGATTAATCTGACTCAGAGTACGATGTTTCCATCAGGATACCAGGTCCAGGTTGAGGGTCTGGGATGTGGCTGTGACCTGGTATAGGGTTCTCTAGGGTACTGGTAGCAGGCCTAGGACGAGGGGCAAAAAAAGGAGCTGATCTTGGACTGCTTGCCTCCCTTGTGCTGTTGCTTTATTATAAACTCCCTTAACAACCTAAGCTGTGTGTAGTGGCTGGCGGCTTCTTGTTCTTTGGTGTACCCTGTATATCTGATAATTTTGTCCACACAGGTTCGGAGTTCAGACAGTTTGTACTTAGGGGCAGGCTCATCCTCCTCCTCTTCCTCCTCTTCGTCATCGTCGTCCCTCTGAAGGTCATTGGCAATTGATTCGGGCGTCATTACCTCATGGCCCTGTAACCCATCACCCTCATCCAACCATTCCTGAACATCATCGAGCCTGACATCTTGTTCACCTGCCTCTCGAAACATTCGGTGGAAGTCCACAGCCTCAAAACCATCGAACCCCTCGAAATCTGTTCCCTGGCTATCCTCGTCCTCAAGTAAGGGCTTCCAGCAGTTAACAAGTGTTGACATCTTCATATCACTCCAAGCACCTGCGAGGTTGTAGATGGCAGACCGTATACTGTAGGCCTTGATGTTTTCTAGGGTCCTGGCACCGCGGGTGTCTTCTATTTCATCCTCCTCGTCTTCATTGACAACTAACACCTCGCGCATATATTTGCGGCTGTAGCGCCTCTTTAGAGCACCAATTATGCCCTGATCCATGGGTTGGATCAACGATGTGGTGTTTGGTGGGAGGTACAAGGGCTTGATACGCCCGTCAGCACTCGTAAGCTGCTCTACGCCAGGGTGTGCCGGCGCGTTGTCAAGGATGAGGATAGCCTTGACATCCTCAGGTTTGATGCCCAAAACTTCTATCTGAAATTTTCGTACTGCGGGCACAAAATGTTTCGTGAACCAGCTGGTGAATATGTAAGATGTGAACCAGGCATTTTTTTAATTGTAGATGGCAGGTAGGTCACGCTCAAGGTCAATGTCCTTAAGGGCTCGGGGCTTTTTTGATTTGCCAACAATAGCTAGCTTCAGTCTGGAGTACCGGTGGCATTGGCTCCACATAGGGCTGACAATCTCTCCTCAGACATCTTCTTCCC
>NC_134802.1:16591398-16753898 GCF_046742065.1 Oratosquilla oratoria | reverse complement strand
ATGTGGTCACTTTTACTTATTGGTGTTTTATATTCAATTTTGTCCACTATTCTAGGTTCAGATGTAATTATTAGGTCTAGTCTCGATGGTTCTTCTTCATTTCTATACCTAGTGTTCTCCTGTATCCATTGTATCATTGTATGGTCAGTAATCATCTCAAGTAGAGCGTTTCCCCATGAGCCGTCTCCACCCTTTACTGTCATTTCTTCCCAGCAGATTTCTTTGCAATTAAAGTCGCCCATCGTAACTATTCTTCCTCCATCTTCCATTATCTTATTGAATGTTATCTTTGTGTCCTCTAACATACTTTTATGTTCACTCTCTTCCTACGAGGCTGTTTTCGGAGGCACATAATTTATCACAAACTTTCTGCTCTTCTTATCTCTGTCTTCCACTTCGATCATAATCATCTCTACTGTATTCTTTCCATATGTGACACACCTCACGTTTATATCCTTCTTAGTCAGGAACATAACTCCACCCCCTTGCTTTGTCTCTCTGTTTCTAATACAATAATTATATGCATCATGTCCTACACTGTTAGGTGGTAGTGGATCATTTAATTTTGTTTCTACAATTCCCATTATGTCCGGTTCTTTTTCCTTCAGATAATCATTCAGCTCATTCAACCCTGTTATTAATCTATCTATATTTGTGTAAGACACTCTTAGTTTTCTGCCACTTCCATTGTGTTCTCTGTTTCCCTTTTGTTTTTCTCTTGTATGCCGAATTTCCTTACTTTCATATTCACTACTCTCCAATAGAATTTCTCTTTTTCTGACTCTGTTCTGGTCTCGTTTTTTTTCTTAGCTTCATGTCTTTTCATTTTTTCCTCCTCTCTTTCCTCTTTATTCATTTCCCTTTTTATCCATACCTTTTTATATTGTTCACTTGTTGCTAGTTTCCCTGTTTTGGATAAGATATTCTCTGCCGTCGTTTGTGACCTGAATTTAATCTTAATTGATCTGGTCTTATCTGTACTATACTTTCCGAGCCTAAACTTCTCTTCGATTTGTTTCATTATTTCTGGCTCATCTTCCTGAACTAATTGTAGTAAACTGCTTACTTTTTCATTTTCCTCTTTGATTATTGTGGTTCTATCTGGGTTATGTTTCTCTTCCATTCCTAATATAATTATACATTTCTTTTTATCTGCTAAGTCTCTTACTATATTCTCCTTCTGTCTCATCACTTTAATAACTGAGTCTTCAGTTTGTTCTTTCATTTGTTGTTTGATTATATCAGTAAATGGAACTTTACTGTTTTCTTGGATTTTTTTCCAACCCTCTTTGTTGTCCTTACTATTCCTCTTTAATTCTTCATTCTCCTCTTTTACTTCTTTTAACTGTCTTTTTAATTCTTCAATTTCCTTAGTTAAGTTTTTGTTCGCCTTCTCTAGTTCTTCCAATTTTTCAACTCTTAGCGCAATGTTGGTTACGTTATCGAACCTATCCTCCCAATGTTCGATCATCTTATCAAGTTTCTCCTCTAGTCTTGTCAATCGGGGGAGGTTGGTATCCCCCCCCCACCCTCTTTAAATCCCTGGAAACTATTATCATCACCTTCCACTGTGCTGCTCCTATCTATACTTCTAATCTTTACATTTTTGTTGATCCCGTCCTCTCCAAAGTCATCGTCTTCAGTTCGCCTCTTGTTTACAAATCTCCTGGCCTCCTGGACCATGTCTCTCTCTTCCTCATTTCCTTCCATTTCCCTCAATATCCCTTCCCTTCTCCTTCTCTATCACTTCCCCACCATTCCACGAGCACTCCCCTTCCCTATAAATACAAAAAGGCACTTCCTGGACGTTGAGATACACGTAGAATTTCCTTTTTCCCCGGAACACCAATTCTCGCCGTCCATTTGATGAAAGTGTGTGTGTGTGTGTGTGTGTGTGTATTTACCTAGTTGTACCTAGTTGTATTTTACGGGAAGGGGAGCTATGCTCGTGGGGTCCCGTCTTCATATCTCATTTTATCTAAACTATTTTTAAATTCATGTATTGATTTTGCACACACCACTTTCTCATCTAACTTGTTCCAACTGTCTATTGCTCTGTGAGGAAAGCTGTTCTTTTTAAAATCTCTTCTATAGCTGTCTTTTTTTATTTTCTTTCCGTGTCCTCTTGTATTTCTGTCATCCCATTTTATCAGATTCTCTCTATCAGTAATTTCTATGCCTTTCATGATTCTGTAAATAGCTATCAAATCTCCTCTCTCTCTTCTTTGCTCTAGTGTCTGTAGTTCAAGTTTTTCTAGTCTCTCTTCATATGATAGTTTTGAGAGTGTTGGTGCCAGTTTTGTAATTGCTCTTTGTATTCTTTCAAGTTTTTTTATACATTTTTTTGTACTTGGTGACCATATCGTTGCTGCATATTCCAATCTTGGTCTTATCAGGGTGATTAGGATTTTCCTCACCATTTCTTCATCCAGGTATGTAAATGCTACTTTGATTGTTCTTATTAAATTATAAGTTTCTCCAAAAATCTTATTTATATGTTTCTCAGGTGACATATTATTCATAACAATGACTCCCAGGTCCTTCTCATTTTCTACTTTTTTTATTCCTTCTTCTCCCAAATTATATGATCCTGTTATTCTGTTTTTGCTTTTTCCAAATTCCATTATACTACACTTTTTTGTATTGAACTCCATCTCCCACTTCCTACTCCATTCTTGTACTTTATTTAGATCTCTCTGTAGTGATTCACAATCTTCTTCAGTTTTCACTCTATTCAGTAATTTTGCATCATCTGCAAAGAAGCTCATATAGCTTTCAATTCCTTCATCCATATCATTAATATATATAGCAAACATTATTGGGGCCAGAACTGTTCCCTGCGGGACACCGCTTATTACTTCACTCCATTTTGAGTGCTGATCTCTTATCACTACTCTCATTTTTCTTTCTTGCAAAAAGTCTTCCATCCAATTTAGCAATTTACCTTGTATTCCTCCTTCATATTCTAATTTCTTAAGCAACTTCTTATGTGGTACTTTGTCAAAAGCTTTTTTTAGGTCTAGAAATGCACAATCAGCCCATCCATCTCTTTCTTGTATTATATCTATTAGCCTTGAATAGAAACATATTAAATTGGTGACGCATGATCGTCCTTGTCTGAATCCAAATTGCCTTGGATTTAGTACGTTGTTTTTTTCCAAGTATTTTACCCATCTACTTTTGATAATTCTTTCACATATTTTTGCTATTGTACTTGTTAGAGAGACTGGTCTATAGTTGGTAGGTTCTTCTTTATTTCCTCCTTTATATATAGGTACTATATTTGCTTTTTTCCAATCTTCTGGAACTTTTCCTTCTTTTAAGGAACTGCTTATTATGCTATGTATTTTGTCTGCCAGTTCATTCCTGCATTCTTTCAGAATCCAGTTTGCTATTTCATCTGGCCCATGCGATTTTCTGACATCAAAATTACCCAAGTGTGTCAATATTTCATTCTTTGTTACTTTTATTTCTTCCATAGGGGGGACTTTTTCCTTCCACTCAATCTCTTCAGGTTGTATATTTTCCCTTGTAAACACTGATTTAAAATGTTTGTTCATAATTTCTGCCATTTCCATTTCCTCAGTGTATTCAACTCCTCCTTGTCTTAATTTCTCTAAGTCTTGTTTGTTTTTCAGTTTATTGTTTACAAATCTGTAGAATAGTTTTGGTTGATCTTTACACTTTTCTATAACATCTTTTTCATATTTTCTTTTTTCCTCTCTGCACTTTTGTACATATTCATTTCTATAACCAGTATATATTTTCCATTTTTCAGGTCTTCTGTCTTTTTTCCATCTGTTCCAGGCTTTGTCTCTTTTGTCCTTTAACTCCCTACAACTTTTGTTGTACCAGCATTTTACATATTCTTTTTCTTGTTTTTGTCTGGGGACATACTTTTCCACTCCTTTTTTGTAAATTTTTGTCAAAATATTCCATTTCTCTTCCACTGTTGTTTCTTCTTTGTATATTTCTTCCCAGTTTTCTTGTTGGAAGAATTCTCTTATTTTATCAAAGTTTGTTTTTTCATACATCATTCTTCCTTTTCTATATTGTTCATTTCTTTTCATATATTTTTCTTCATTAAGTTCCAGTTCAATCAATATGTGGTCACTTTTACCTATTGGTGTTTTATATTCAATCTTGTCTACTATTCTAGGTTCAGATGTAATTATTAAGTCTAGCCTCGATGGTTCTTCTTCATTTCTATACCTAGTGTTCTCTTGTATCCATTGTGTCATTGAATGGTCAGTAATCATCTCAAGTAGAGCATTTCCCCATGAGTCATCACCACTCTTTACTGTCATTTCTTCCCAGCAGATTTCTTTGCAATTAAAGTCGCCCATCATAACTATTCTTCCTCCGTCTTCCATTATTTTAGTTAATGCTATCTTTGTGTCCTCTAACATACTTTTATGTTCACTCTCCTCCCATGAGGCTGTTTTCGGAGGCACATAATTGATCACAAACTTTCTGCTCTTCTTATCTCGGTCTTCCACTTCTATCATAATCATCTCTACTGTATTCTTTCCATATATGACACCTTTCACGTTTATATCCTTCTTAGTCAGGAACATAACTCCACCCCCTTGTTTTTTCTCTCTGTTTCTAATCCAATAATTGTATGTATCATGTCCTACACTGTTGGGTGGTAGTGGGCCTTTTAATTTTGTTTCTACAATTCCCATTATGTCCGGTTCTTTTTCTTTCAAATAATCATTCAGTTCATTCAATCCTGTTATCAATCCATCTATATTTGTGTAAGACACTCTTAGTTTTCTGCCACTTCCATTGTATTCTCTGTTTCCCTTATGTTTTTCTTTAGTATGTCGAACTGCTTTATTTTCATGTTCACTACTCTCCAATAGAATCTCTCTTTCTCTGACTCCGTTCTTTCCTCGTTTTTTGCCTTAGCTTCAATTCTTTTCTGCTTTTCTGCCTCTCTTTCCTCCTTATTAATTTCTCTTTTTATCCATACCTTTTTATATTGATCATTTGTTGCTAGTTTCCCTGTCTTGGATAGAATTTTCTCTGCTGTTGTTTGTGACCTGAATTTAATCTTAATTGGTCTGGTCTTATCTGTACTATATTTTCCGAGCCTGAATTTTTCCTCAATTTCCTTTATAATTTCTGGTTCATCTTCCTGGACTAATTTTAATAAACTGCTTACTCTTTCATTTTCCTCCTTGATTCTTGCGGTTCTATCTGGGTTATGTTTCTCTTCCATTCCTAATATAATTATACATTTCTTTTTGTCAGCTAATTCTCTTACTATATTCTCCTTCTGTCTCATCACTTTAATAACTGAGTCTTCATTATGTTCTTTCAATTGCTGTTTGACTATGTCAGTGAATGAAACCTTATTCCCTTCTTGAGTTATTCTCCAATTTTTAGCTTCTGTAGCTATTTTCTCTCTGTTTTCATTACTATTCTTCTTCAATTTCTCATTCTCCTCCTTTACATTTCCTAACTGTCTTTTTAGGTCCTCTATTTCTTCAGTTAAGTTTCTGTTAGCCTTCTCTAGTTGTTCCAACCTTTCAATTTTTTGGAAAATGGAGTCTACGTTACCTAACTTACGCTCCAAGTCCTCGATCACCTTATCAACTCTCTCCTCTAGTCTTATCAGTCGGGGGGGGGGGGGGTTGTGTCCCCCCCACCCTCTTTAAATCCCTGGAACATATTCTCGTCACTTTCTTCTGTATTGCTCCTCTCTATACTTCTAATCTTTACATTTTTATTTGCCATTTCGTCATCACTGAGCTGGTCCGGTGGTCGTTTCATGTTGACCTTACGCCCGTCTGCCTGGGCCAAGTCCTCCACATCCTCATTTCCTTCCATTTCCCCAGCAATCCCTCCCCCTTTCCTCTTTCCTTACTTTTCCACTACCTCACGAGCAATTTCCCCCCCCCCCTGCAAATACAAAAAGGCACTTCTCTTTGCGTTGGTATCCACAATCTGCACTTTTCTTCAGAGCGTTCGTCAAGCCGTCCGTTCGTTGAAAGTGTGTGTGTGTGTGTGTGTGTGTGTGTGTGTGTGTGTGTGTGTGTGTGTGTGTGTGTGTGTGTGTGTGTGTGTGTGTGTGTGTGTGTGTGTGTGTGCAATTAATTTTCAACTGGCGATTGAGAAAGTCAACCCAACATGCCAGGGAGTCGAAGCATAGGAGTTTTGTTTCCCTCTCGGAATATTTCGATTTCGTCTTCCGCTGTCCAAAGTGTATGTAAGCCACGCGTGTAGAAGAAAATCGATTAGACAATATACCGGGTAAATTATGAGCCAAGTAATGAGTGTGTAATTATGTAGTCTAAAGTTTACGTTACCGTATCCATGTCCTTCTGTCCCTTGTATGACTGTTTTTCTCCGACGGTTCGGCTGTGCCGGCGTGTGTAGAGGGTGCGGGTGGGCGGATGGTGCCTGCGGTCTTCCCACTTCACCTATTCCGTTAGTAATATTGATGAACAATAATATAGGTTTACTCGTTGACTTTTAAGATATATATATATATATATATATATATATATATATATATATATATATTATATATATATATATATATATATATATATATATATATATATATATTCTTTTGCAGACACAGCTTTGAAGACCGCGATTTACCATATGTCCTCAAGGATGGAAACGATCTCGCGCTTGCTTCCTGATGCCGACATCCTCGCCGTGATTGCGTCATTGCATTTTGCGTCGTGCCTGCCGCCAATGACCGTTACGATTCTTGCCTGAAAATATTACATCAAACCTTGCGGGGACAGCTCGTCATCGAACACGAATACCGAAGACCTGGCCAATATTATGTGCAGGTCGTGGAGGAGCACATCAACGATCCGCCACCCTCACCCACAACACACATGCACCTAGTGTTTTTATAATCGTTATTATAATTTCGTCTATGAAAAATTCATAGATTATCTTCTCAATAGATACCGCTTGAAAATTAATGTTCGATGAAATTAACAAACCTTTTTTTTCAGAATGGTTGCTTTGGGTGTAAGATAATCTGGGTATATCGACGAAAGCCAGATGGAGGGCAGGGCAACAAATGTCGCTTTTGAACTCTGATTGTAAATGCACAAACACAACGTTATTTTTCTTATCGAGATCCAACTACACATTGACTACTTATCTTCTACCACTCCCTAGGTTTACTCACACCCACCCACCCACACAAAAACACACAAATATATACAAACACACACACATACACACATACACACACACGCGGTGTAGTGGTACTGCTCTCAACCCCTAAACCTGAGTTCAAGTCCCACTCAGGGCTGGGGAAAAAATCATTATAGTTACACTGCGAGCCGGCACTCCAGCTCTGGTGGGCAAGGAGTTTAAGTGTGCGTGTGAGTGTGTGTGTGTGTGTGTGTGTGTGTGTGTGTGTGTGTGTGTGTGTGTGTGTGTGTGTGTGTGTGTGTGTGTGTGTGTGTGTGTGTGTGTGTGTGTGTGTGTGTGTGTGTGTGTGTGTGTGTGTGTGTGTGTGTGTGTGTGTGTGTGTGTGTATGTGTGTAAGGGCACAGCATTGCCCATAGATCGGACCATACATAAGCTCTGAGCTCTTGTCCGGAAGGGTAATAGCTGTCGATCACGAGTCCAACACGTGACCCAAGACCGTGGTGAATCACATAAATCACACACACACACACACACACACACACACACACACACACACACACACACACACACACACACACACACACATAAACACAAACAAACAAACAAAAGTGCACATGCTCCTACTTCAGTTTGTGTATTTTAAGACTGGCTCCAACAATAGCATATGTGTGCGTGGCGTGCCCAATTACCTCTACCCAAATTTTGCCTGGTCTAACCTTTTTCAGTTTGACCGGCGCATTGGTAACCTTCCAGCGTTTTTTCTCGCCCCAACTTTCTCGGTGACGAAACTCGGCGCGACGGTTGCATCAGCCGACGGCGGAGGGAGGGAGGGAGGGAGGGAGGGAGGGAAGAAGATGCGAGGCAAGGTTAGAGGAAGGAGAGGAAAGTGTGGTTTTAGGAACGGTCAGACCGTCAGATTCAGTAGTATAGGCCATTCCACTGGGCGAAGCTTGCCTCGCCTTGACTCTACAGTATTTTCCGTTGGGTTCTAAACTCTAAAGCAGGGATACCTTTCAATCTTTATAAAGAAGTGTACTACACTTATGAAAAAAATAGCTTATGAGTAATAACGATATCAATAATGTGTAAAGCATAGGACTAAATAATAATCATAAAAGTCAAATTCTTGCCTATGAACTTTTGATGTGATCTTGACTTTGCATGTCATTGGCCAAATCTTTTGTTTTCAAGTGTCCTTCATGAAGCATCATTCTGTAAAAAGCGTATGAAACACATTAGTTGTGACACAGAAGCAATGTCCGTTGTCTCATCTAGTGCCAAAGAAAAACATTTGCAGTGGCCTATCTTTAACCACAAATCTTTCTTAACTGCAGCCGCAATCCGTTTTACTCTATTTGTAACGCTGTCGTTACTTCAAGGGATGTTTTCCGCAACAATGAATATATATTTTTATGCTGATCCGGGACACTTGTAGCTAAGAATTTTATGGTAGCCAAAATACAGTCTTTTACAACCTCACCACTACTGTATGGCATACACTTTTTGGCCAATATATTAGCCATTTCGAATGACACTTCATTCGAAAGTTTATGGGAATTTGCAGGACGGCACAACAGATTCTTTGATTTCTTTAAATGTCTCTCATCTCTTTTAATTTATTTTCCTAGCTGAGGAAAACACAGGATAAGTTTGGCTAAAAGATCCATGATGGGTATTATAATACCTTTCACAATTAGCTTTTCGTTAGCCAGAAAGACTCGCTTCATTCTCCACAACAAAGTAGCTAACTTCCCAAGATGGTTGAAAAGAATAGGTTTTCTGCTTTTATTTTCTGGGGGTACTTCTGAAAATTCTGTTTGTATTGTTTCTTGATCTTTTGCATCATTCTCCGGCGACTGCTTACGTTTTAAAAACTTGTCCATTTTGGGGAAGGCCTTTTGTAGTTAAACATATGAAGACAACCGGCACTTTCTTAATTATTCAGATTTGGCGGATGCAGACGCAGTCACTGCACTTCACTTACCAGGTGCCAATACCAATGCTGCGGGGCGATTGCGTCATTTCCAGTACTTTTATACTACTAGCGGCAAAAACGCTTCGATGTTTATACAATTGATAAGAAATATTTTGCTAAACTCGTTATAAAATTTGCTATTGTAATGTTTTGATATGAAGTATTTTTAAGTGATACATGTTCATTCAAAACCCAGTAGATACTACGATATTAATGAATATTGTCAAAACATTTGAAAAAATATCTAGAAATATCTCAATTTATTTTAAAATCCACCAGATTTACATCTGATATCAAATTACCAAAATTTATATTTAGGATTCTAGACACTGAAAAACCTCTAGATCTGGATATAAAATATCCAAAGTGGCAACCCTGGCTGATACTGATCATGAAACGACGGTCAATTGTTCACCATGTTTGGTTATGACAGAAAACTTAATTGCTTGATTGGTCATCGTGTTATGCCAAGTGATAGAACTCAGAGGAACTCGCAATTCTTGTTCGCGCAAGTTTGTTCTTGGAATTTCACAAGCTCGGTGATTTCGCGAAGAGCACGGTTCTAATAACAACCGTATAGAGGCAAATTTCATAATTTGGAAAAATTTCACCACTGCGCTATAGTTTTTTTTTTTCTGCGCATGAAAGTGCTCACGAGCACGATTTTAGAGATCTATGGAGAGCACCGTCTAAAACCATACGAGCACCAGGTTAAGAACCACTGTTCTAAAGCCAGATCGAGTTCAGTCTGTCTGACCAAAGACCCGTAGAGGGGCGAAGAGCAAGCCGTGTGCGCACCGCAGTCGCTGACTGTAATAATCTAGGGAAGGGTTCGACTTAAGTTCGGGGAGTCATTGCCTCCTCCCCTCCCAATTCCCACTGCCCCTTCCCTAAATTATTACAGTCAGCGCCTGCGGTGCGCACACGGCTTGCTCTTCGCCCCTCTACGGGTCTTTGGTCAGACAGATTGAACTCGAGCTGGCTTTAGAACAGTGGTTCTTAAAAAGAGCAAGTTTATTGAAGGCTTTCTATTACGGACTGCGAATTCTTTCAGCCTATTCTCTAAACACGTACAAATTTCGGATGGGTGGAGAGCTCCCTGGCTGCACCATTGATAGTAGACATTAATCACTTTCCTGAAAACGAAAAGAAATGACGGAAATTGAAGTTGGCATGTAAGAACGATCATTTCTCCCTGTGTCTATTCTACGAACAAGGAATGTGCGTCTACCAACCCGCACGTGGACACACGGCTCATGTTTGTGTTCGTTTCAGACAGGTTGATTCCGCTCGAATCCCGTTGGGATAGTCATAGCTCGTTTTGTTCAGATTCTGTTGCATCCACTGATGCCTGTGGCAACTTACATTTTCATCTGCAAACTTCTACTATAGTCAGGGGCCATAAACAATGTTCATTTTGTGATAAAAACATGAAATTTGACACATATGTAGATTTGCATATTGTGAACATTTTCAGATATTGGGGCACTTGAGATTATGTCTGTTAGCCGTGGCCGCCATTTTCCAAAATTGCCGCCATTATTGGCGAGATTTGGGGAATACGGGAGCATGTGGGTAAATGTTCACCCTAAATGTATCAGAGTATTTCATATGTATTTGCAAATCATAGACGATATTTTTTTGTCTGGATAATTTATTTTCATAGAGGACAGGTGATAATAATGAAAGTTTCACATGATCGAAACTGACGTTTTTGAAGCCATAGAATGCTCATATGAAGAAATTGAATTGTTATACAGTGTAGTCACAAAAGATCACCTCAGGTCATAACCTTAGAAGACAGTTACGATGTAAAGCTGGTGTTCTTTATTAAACAATTATCAGATTAATATTTCAAATCTACGTTACTCTCTTCATGTACTCACTGGATTACAAATCAACCAACATAAGGATCACGGACTAGATGGTCTTACTAAATTCACCAACACAATATGAAACTTGTAGATAGCGTCAATACGGAATTTTTGGCACTGAGTATGAATTACCAGTCCCTTTGGATCAGGCGTGTGGGTAACCCACGCCCGTGACCGCCGGCCGTCATACGCGCGCGCGCGCGCACACACACACACACACACACAAACACACACACACACACACACACACAAACACACACACACACACACACACACACACACACACACACTTCAACGAACGGACGGCTTAGAAGACGTTCTGAAGAAAATTGAAGTTTCGTGGATCCCAACGCAAAGAGAAGTGCCTATTGTATTTACAGGGTGGGGGAAATTGCTCGTGGGGTAGTGGGAAAGTAGGGAAAGAGGAGAAGGGGAGGGATTGCTGAGGGAAATGGAAGGAAATGAGGAAGGAGAGGACTTGGCCCAGGCAGACAGGCGAAAGGTAAACAAACTGCCCCCCGACCAGCTGAGCGACGATGAAATGTCTAATAAAAATGTAAAGATTAGAAGTATAGATAAGAGCAATACAGTAGAAAGTGATGAGAATATTTTCCAGGGATTTAAAGAGGGTGGGGGGGACACAACCCCCCCCCCCCCCCTGGACAAGACTAGAAGAGAAGGTCGATAAGATGATCGAGGACTTGGAGCGTAGGTTCGGTCATGTTAACAACATTGTACGGAGGGTTGAAAAATTGGAAGAACTAGAGAAGGCGAACAAAAACTTAACTAAGGAAATTGAAGAATTAAAAAATCAGTTAAAAGAAGTAAAAGAAGAGAATAAAGTCTTAAAGGAGAATAATAAGGAGAACAAGGAGGGTTGGAAAAAAATCCAAGAAAATAGCAAAGTTGCATTCACTGACATAATCAGACAACAAATGAATGAACAAACTGAAAACTCAGTTATTAAAGTGATGAGACAGAAGGAGAATATAGTAAGAGACTTAGCAGACAGAAAGAAATGTATAATTATATTAGGAATGGAAGAGAAACATAACCCAGATAAAACCACAAGAATCAAAGAGGAAAATGAAAAAGTAATAAATTTACTAGAATTAGTTCAGGAAGATGAACCAGAAATAATGAAACAAATCGAAGAGAAATTCAGGCTCGGGAAATATAGTACAGACAAGACCAGACAAATTCAGATTAAATTCAGGTCACAAACTATGGCTGAGAATATCTTATCCAAAACAGGGAAACTAGCAACAAGTGAACAATATAAAAAGGTATGGATAAAAAGGGAAATGAATAAAGAGGAAAGAGAGGAAGAAAAACAGAAAAGACTTGAAGCTAAGGAAAAAAACGAGATAAGAACGGAGTCAGAAAAAGAGAGATTCTATTGGAGAGTAGTGAATATGAAACTAAAGAAAGTCGACATACAAGAGAAAAACAAAAGGGAAACAGAGAACACAATGGAAGTGGCAGAAAACTAAGAGTGTCTTACACAAATATAGATGGATTAATAACAGGATTGAATGAGCTGAATGATTATTTGAAAGAAAAAGAACCAGACATAATGGGAATTGGAGAAACAAAATTAAAAGGTCCACTACCAACCAACAGTGTAGGACATGATGCATATAATTATTGGATACAGTAGAGATGATAATGATGGAAGTAGAAGACAGAGATAAGAAGAGCAGAATGTTTGTGATAAATTATGTGCCCCCGAAAACAGCCTCATGGGAAGAGAGTGGACATAAAAGTATGTTAGAGGATACAAAGATAACATTAAACAAGATAATGGAAGAGGGAGGAAAAATAGTTATGATGGGCGACTTTAATTGCAAAGAAGTCTGCTGGGAAGAAATGACAGTAAAGGGTGGAGACGGCTCACGGGGAAACGCTCTACTTGAGATGGTTACTGACCATACAATGACACAATGGATACAGGAGAACACTAGGTATAGAAATGAAGAAGAGCCATCGAGACTAGACCTAATAATTACATCCGAACCTAGAATAGTGGACAAAATTGAATATAAAACACCAATAAGTAAAAGTGACCACATATTGATTGAACTGGAACTTAATGAAGAAAAATATATGAAAAGAAATGAACAATATAGAAAAGGAAGAATGATGTATGAAAAAACAAACTTTGATAAAATAAGAGAATTCTTTGAAAAAGAAAAAAGGGAAGGAATATACAAAGAAGAAACAACAGTAGAAGAGAAATTGAATATTTTGACAAAAATTTACAAAAAAGGAGTGGAAAAGTATGTCCCAAGACAAAAACAAGAAAAAGAATATGTAAAATGCTGGTACAACAAAAGTTGTAGGGAGTTAAAAGACAAAAGAGACAAAGCCTGGACCAGATGGAAAAAAGACAGAAGACCTGAAAAATGGAAAATATATACCTGTTATAGAAATGAATATGTACAAACGTGCAGAGAGGAAAAGAGAAAATATTAAAAAGATATCATAGAAAAGTGTAAAGATCAACCAAAACTATTCTACAGATTTGTAAACAATAAACTGAAAAACAAACAAGACTTGGAGAAATTAAGACAAGAGGGAGTTGAATACACAGAGGAAATGGAAATGGCGGAAATTATGAACAAACATTTTAAATCAGTGTTTACAAGGGAGAACATACAACCTGAAGAGAACGAATGGAAAGAGAAAGTCCCCCCTATGGAAGAAATAGAAGTAACAAAGAATGAAATATTAACACACTTGAGTAATCTTGATGTCAGAAAATCGCATGGACCAGATGAAATAGCAAACTGGATACTGAAAGAATGCAGGAATGAACTGGCAGACAAAATACATAGCATAATAAGCAGTTCCTTGAAAGAAGGAAAAGTTCCAGAAGATTGGAAAAAAGCAAATATAGTACCTATATATAAAGGAGGAAATAAAGAAGAACCTACCAACTATAGACCAGTCTCTCTAACAAGTACAATAGCAAATATTTGTGAAAGAATTATCAAAAGTAGATGGGTAAAATATTTAGAAAAAAACAGTGTTAAATCCAAGGCAATTTGGATTCAGACAAGGACGATCATGCGTCACCAATTTAATATGTTTCTATTCAAGGCTAATAGATATAATACAAGAAAGAGATGGATGGGCGGACTGTGCATTTCTAGACCTAAAGAAAGCTTTTGACAAAGTACCACATAAGAAGTTGCTTAAGAAATTAGAAACTGAAGGAGGAATACAGGGCAAACTACTAAATTGGATGGAAGACTTTTTGCAAGAAAGAAAAATGAGAGTAGTGATAAGAAACCAGCACTCAAAATGGGATGAAGTAATAAGCGGTGTTTCGCAGGGAACAGTTCTGGCCCCAATAATGTTTGCTATATATATTAATGATATGGATGAAGGAATTGAAAGCTATATGAGCTTCTTTGCAGATGATGCAAAACTACTGAAAAGAGTGAAAACTGAAGAAGATTGTGAATCACTACAGAGAGATCTAAATAAAGTACAGGAATGGAGTAGGAAGTGGGAGATGGAGTTCAATACAAAAAAGTGTAGTATAATGGAATTTGGAAAAAGCAAAAACAGAATAACAGGAGCATATAAATTGGGAGAAGAAGGAATAAAAAAAGTAGAAAATAAGAAGGACCTGGGAGTCATTGTTATGAATAATATGTCACCTGAGAAACATATAGATAAGATTTTTGGAGAAACTTATAATTTAATAAGAACAATCAAAGTGGCATTTACATACCTGGATGAAGAAATGGTGAAGAAAATCCTAATCACCCTGATAAGACCAAGATTGGAATATGCAGCAACGATATGGTCACCAAGTACAAAAAAATGTATAAAAAAAACTTGAAAGAATACAAAGAGCAATTACAAAATTGGCACCAACACTCTCAAAACTATCATATGAAGAGAGACTAGAAAAACTTGAACTACAGACACTAGAGCAAAGAAGAGAGAGAGGAGATTTGATAGCTATTTACAGAATCATGAAAGGCATAGAAATTACTGATAGAGAGAATCTGATAAAATGGGATGACAGAAATACAAGAGGACACGGAAAGAAAATAAAAAAAGACAGCTATAGAAGAGATTTGAAAAAGAACAGCTTTCCTCACAGAGTAATAGACAGTTGGAACAAGTTAGATGAGAAAGTGGTGTGTGCAAAAACAATACATGAATTTAAAAATAGTTTAGATAAAATGAGATATGAAGACGGGACCCTACGAGCATAGCTCCCCTTCCCGTAAAATACAACTAGGTAAATACAACTAGGTAAATACACACACACACACACACACACACACACACACACACACACACACACACACACACACACACACACACACTTTCGTCGGATGGACAGCAAAGATTGGAGTTCCGAAGAAAAATCAAAATTTTCGTGGATCTCAACGTCAAGGAAGTACCTTATTGTATTTACAGGGAAGGGGAAAGCTCGTGGTCTAGTGGGAAGGTGAGGAAAAAGGAGAAGGGGAGGGATTACTGAGGGAAATGGAAGGAAATGAGGAAAGGGGGGACTTGGTCCAGGAGGCCAGGCGTCTTGTAAACAAGCGAAGGACCGATGATGATTTTGGAGAAGGGATTAACAATAATGTAAAGATTAGAAATATAGATAAAAGCAGCACAATGGAAGGTGAAGATAAAAAATCCAGGGATTTAATGAGGGGGGGGGGATACCAACCTCCCCCGATTAGCAAGACTAGAGGAAAAACTTCAGAAAATTACCGAACATTAGGAGAGTAGGTTCGGTACAATAACAAAGATTGCGCAGAGAGTTGACAAATTGGAAGAACTAGAAAAGGTGAACAAATACCTAACTAAAGAAATAGAAGAATTAAAAAGACAGTTAAAAGAAGTAAAATATGAGAATGAGGAATTAATGAGGAATAATAAAGAGAATAAAGAGTCCATAGCAAAAGAAGCATAGGGTTGGGAAAAAATCCAAGAGAACAGTAAAGTTGCATTTACTGACATAATCAAACAGCAAATGAAAGAACAAACTGAAGACTCAGTTATTAAAATGATGAGACAGAAGGTGAATATAGTAAGAGACTTAGCAGATAAAAAGAAATGTATAATTATATTAGGAATAGAAGAGAAGTATAATCTAAATAGAACCACAAGAATCAATGATGAAAAAGAAAAAGTAAGCAGTTTACTAGAATTAGTTCAGGAAGATGAACCTGAAATCATGAAACTGTCGTGAGGCGATGCGCGGTGTCTTTGTTTGTACCGCGGGTTGAGCCGTCCTTTTTCGGGTCGCGCATCTGCGCAGCTGGCCACGCCCCCAAGCTAGGTCGCGTCGCCGGGTCAGAGTGTGATTGGCACAGGTCATTTTGCACACGACCCGTAGCGACCGAGATTGGCTGCGGATTTGCACACGGCCTATGGGCATAGCGCTCATACCTAGCGACACAAGCGGGGACACACTTCTTCGGCATCGCCCTCACAGTGAGTACCATCTCCTTACCTTGCCTTCGCAAATCAGAGTACAGATAGTTAAATATTTTGCCTCCGTACACACGCACATAATAAAAGTACAAAACAACAATGGTGTTTTTGTCAGCCTACACACCCGCTCGGCTATCCTACCATAGAAACAAATTGAAGAGATATTTAGACTCGGAAAATATAGTACAGATAAGACCAGTCCAATTAAGATTAAATTCAGGTCACAAACGACAGCAGAGAATATCTTAGCCAAAACAGGGAAACTACCAAACAGTGAACAATATAAAAAGGTATGGATAAAAAGAGAAATGAATAAAGAGGAAAGAGAGGAGGAAAAAATGAAAAGACAAGAAGCTAAGGGAAAAAAACGAGAACAGAACAGAGTCAGAAAAAGAGAAATTCTATTGGAGAGTAGTGAATATGAAAGTGAGGAAATGAGCCATACCAGAGAAAAACAAATGGAAAACAGAAAATACAATGGAAGTGGCAGAAAATTAAGAGTGTCTTACACAAATATAGATGGCTTAATAACAGGATTGAATGAACTGAATGATTATCTTAAGGAAAAAGAACCGGACATAATGGGAATTGTAGAAACGAAATTAAAAGGTCCACTACCACCCAATATTGTAGGACATGATGCATATAATTATTGGATTAGAAACAGAGAGACAAAACAAGGGGGTGGAGTTATGTTCCTGACTAAGAAGGATATAAACGTGAGGTGTGTCACATATGGAAAGAATACAGTAGAGATGATTATGATCAAAGTGGAAGGCAGAGATAAGAAGAAAGTTTGTGATAAATTATGTGCCCCCAAAAACAGCCTCGTAGGAAGAGAGTGAACATAAAAGTATGTTAGATGACACAAGGATAACATTAAATAAGATAATGGAAGATGGAGGAAGAATAGTTATGATGGGCGACTTTAATTGCAAAGTCTGCTGGGAAGAGATGACAGTAAAGGGTGGCGACGACTCATGGGGAATGTTCTACTCGAGATGATTATTGACCATACAATGACACAATGGATACAGGAGGACACTAGGTATAGAAATGAAGAAGAACCGTCGTGACTAGACCTAATAATCACATCTGAACCTAGAATAGTGGAAAAGATTGAGTATAAGACACCAATAAGTAAAAGTGACCATATATTGATTGAACTGGAACTAAATGAGGAAAAATACATGAAAAGAAATGAACTATATAGAAAAGGAAGAAGGATGTATGAAAAAAAATCAAATAAGAGAATTCTTTCAAAATGAAAATTGGGAAAGAATATACAAAGAAGAAACAACGGTGGAAGAGAAATGGAATATTTTGACAAAAAATTATAAAAAAAAAAGGAGTGGAAAAGTATGTCCCAAGACAAAAACAAGAAAAAGAATATGTAAAGTGCTGGTACAACAAAAGTTGTAGGGAGTTAAAAGACAAAAGAGATAAAGCTTGGACCAAATAGAAGAAATACAAAAGACATGAAAAATGGAAAATATATACTTGTTATAGAAATGAATATGTACAAGTGTGCAGAGAGAAAAAGAGAAAATATGAAAAAGATGTCATTGAAAAAAAGTAAAGATCAACCGAAACTATTTTACAGATTTGTAAACAACAAACTGAAAAACAAACAAGATTTAGAAAAAATTAGGACAAGGAGGAGTTGAATACACAGAGGAAATAGAAATGGCAGAAATTATGAACAAGCATTTTAAATCAGTGTTTACAAGGAAGAACATACAACCTGGAGAGATTGAATGGAGAGAGAAAGTTCCCCCTATGAAAAAAATAGAAGTAACAAAGAATGAAATATTGAAACACTTGAGTAATCTTGATGTCAGAAAATCGCATGGACCAGATGAAATAGCAAACTGGATTTTGAAAGAATGCAGGAATGAACTGGCAGACAAAATACAAAGCATAATAAACAGTTCCTTGAAAGAAGGAAAATTCCCAAAAGATTGAAAAAAATATATATATAGTACCTATATATAAATGGGGGAAATAAAGAAGACCCTACCAACTATAGACCAGTCTCTCTAACAAGTACAATAGCAAAAATTTGTGAAAGAATTGTCAAAAGTAGAATGGTAAAGTATTTAGAAAAAACGTGGTAAATCCAAGGCAATTTGGATTCAGACAAGGACGATCATGCGTCACCAATTTAATATGTTTCTATTCAAGGCTAATAGATATAATACAAGAAAGAGATGGATGGGCTGATTGTGCATTTCTAGACCTAAAAAAAGCTTTTGACAAAGTACCACATAAGAAGTTGCTTAAGAAATTAGAAACTGAAGGAGGAATACAGGGCAAACTGCTTAAATGGATGGAAGACTTTTTGCAAGAAAGAAAAATGAGAGTAGTGATAAGAGACAAACACTCAAAATGGGATGAAGTAATAAGTGGTGTTCCACAAGGAACAGTTCTGGCCCCAATAATGTTTGCTATATATATGGGATATGGATGAAGAAATTGAAAGTTATATGAGCTTCTTTGCAGATGATGCAAAAACTATTAAAAAAAAAAGCGAACACGGAAGAAGATTGTAAGTCACTACAGAGTGATCTCAATAAAGTATGGGAATGGAGAAGGAAGTGGGAGATGAAGTTCAATACTAAAAAGTGTAGTATAATGAATTTGGAAAAAGCAAAAACAGAATAACAGGATCATATAAATTGGGAGAAGGAATAAAAAAAGTAGAAAATGAGAAGGACCTAGGAGTCATTATTATGAATAATATGTCACCTGAGAAACATATAAACAAGATTTTTGGAGAAACTTATAATTTGATAAGAACAATCAAAGTGGCATTTACATACCTGGATGAAGAAATGGTGAAGAAAATACTAATCACTTTGATAAGGCCAAGATTGGAATATGCAGCAACCATGTGGTCACCAATAACAAAAAAAAATGTATAACAAAACTTGAAAGAATATAAAGATCAATTACAAAATTGGCACCAACACTCTCAAAACTATCATATGAAGAGACACTAGCAAAACTTGAACTACAGACACTAGAGGAAAGAAGAGAGGAGATTTGATAACTATTTACAGAATCATGAAAGACATAGAAATTATTGGTAGAGAGGATCTAATAAAATGAGATGATAGAAATACAAGAAGACACGGAAAGAAAATAAAAAAAAGACAGCTATAGAAGAGATCTGAAAAAGAACAGTTTTCCTCACAGAGTAATAGACATTTGGAACAAGTTAGATGAGAAAGTGGTGTGTGCAAAAACAATACATGAATTTAAAAATAGTTTAGATAGAATGAGATATGAAGACGGGACACCACAAGCATAGCCCTCCTTCCCGTAAAATACAACTAGGTAAATACACACACACAAATCCTTAACACCAATTTTTATTCCGAGCGTACAGTAAACAACGTCGGCCACACTACGCTAGTTCCTATAGGGAGTGTCCCATCACTTTATAGAGTATTTTTTTTTTTTTTTAATATGTATTTAATGAATATAGTTATAAATACCCCTTACATTGGTGTTTAATTCCTCAGGGTATTGTGTTCTTCCTATGTATATATAAGGCATAGTGAATATTTAATAAAGATATAGTGAGCTCTTGAAGCTCTAATTACTTAATGGAAAATCCTTCCACATCATTGAGCTTAGTATGAAATGAAAGCTTAGAGTCTGGGGAACTAATATTATTGAATAACTTTTTCAAAGTAATACCTCTGATTTTTTATTAATTTGTTTCTCTGAATAATTCAAAAATGCTGCAAAATTCAGGTTTCATAGATAAAAAAAAAATCTTTTATGTTTTACTGTAGAAAATAAAGAGCATGATGTTTACTTTCAAAGGAAACAAAGATTACACAACCCATACAGAACAACCGAAGATACAACAATAGAAAGAACACAAACATAAATTTTACAGGACGGGGGATTTAGATTTTCCCGACCATTTTTCGCGACCATTTGTTTGATGGTTGCGATGTATAGCAAATCTCCAATTTCCTCTTCTTTGCTGATGAGGTGTGAGGTAACGGTGAGTGGTGTGGCGTGGATGGAGGAGGTGTAAGATGGGCGTGGCTAGTAAATGCTTGCGGAGTGCTGGGCGCAGCTTTGCTGCTTTTCTCAGCTTTCTTTTTCCCTCTTGTTTCTATTCCAGGCACTCACGGGCCCTCTCTATATTCTGCCGCTTCACTCTCTTGTTTCTTGTTAATTTTCCCATGATCACAGCAACAATACAGGGCGAGGAATCAAAATTGTTGCGTACGGTGAGAGCGCCAGGAGCGACGTCACCTTCCTTTGACCTTTTCAAGAGTACTGGTGCCCTGTCCACTGTCTTTGTGGGGTATGCTGGTGGGAGGAGTTGCCAAATATCTCCATAAACACAATTCTGTAGCAAAAAACGAAATAGCTATAGAAATGTTGACGCTATTTCAATATACAGAATGTTTTTTATGCAATGGGGTTGCCAGAGGTTGCCAATATTTTACCTATTTTATTCTGTATAAAAAATAGAAACGAAATACAGCTGTATAACTTTCTATGAGTGTTACCACCATCATAGAGATTCTTTTGAAATGTTTACCTAAAATTTGCTCATGTACCAGAATTTTTCGAAATATCGCTGGCGACGTTCCCATAATGAGTGTTTATCGGACGCCTAAGCGGGCTAATCTCCATTTTTCCAGGTTAATTCCTCTTGATCCTGAGGGTCTGTTGATCCTGAGGATTTAAGTTTAATGACCAACTTCTCCAAACATATCCATATGCATATGATCACACTGATGCACACTAATGTCATATCATTATTTCTAATATTTCCATAGAGGGGGGAAGAGAAGAAGAAAAAGAGATCAAGGGGGAAAAGAGAAATGTTGAGTACCTTAATGCTAGGGTAGGAAATGAACTAGTAGACGGAGTGATTGGGAAGTATGGAGTTCCAGGAAAAAAATCGTAGTGGACAGTTGATGGTGGAGATATGTCTCAAAAGAGAGTTGATGATAGCAAATACAATGTTTAGGAAGAAAGTCAAGCATAAATACACATGGGAGAGGGTGGTGGATGGAAGGGTGGTAGATAGGGCATTAAGGGAGTGTTGCACCGCTTTGTAGAGCAGGTGAAGTTAAATTTTCATATATGCATATAATGAACTTAGGTATAATTACCCCTTACATTAGTTTATAATACCTCAGAGTATTGTGTTCCTCCCGTGTATATATAAGGTATAGTGAAGATATAGTGAACTCTAGTGAAGCTCTAATTACTTAATGGAAAATCCTTCCACATCATTCAGCTTGGTATGAAATGAAAGCTTAGAGTCTGGGGAACAAATATCATTGAATACATTTTATCAAACTAATACCTCTGATTTTCTTTTTATTAATTTGTTTCTCTGAATAATTAAAAAATGCTCCAAAATTCAGGTTTCATAAAAAAAATTATCTTATTTTTCTTACTGTAGAAAATAAAGAGCATGATGTTTTCTTTTAAATGAAACAAAAATGACAAAAATCCATAAAGAACAACCGAAGATATTGCAACAGAAAGAACAAAACATAAACTTTACAGGACACGTGATTTAAATTTTTGCGACCATTTTTCACGACCATTTGTTTGATGGTTGTGATGTATAGCAAATCTCTAATTTCCTCTTCTTTGCTAATGAGGTGAGGGTGAGGTGAGTGGTGTAGCATGGCTAGTAGTGTAAGGTGGGCGTGGCTAGTAGATGCTTGCAGAGCACTGGGTGCAGGTATGCTGCTTTTCTCCTATTTCTTTTTCCTTCTTGTTCCTATTTCAGACCGTCACGGGCCCTCTCTATATTCTGCCGCTCCACTCTCTTGTTTTTGTTAAATTTTCCATGATCACAGCAACAATACAGGGTGAAAAATCAAAATTGTTGCGTACAGTGAGAGCGCCAGGAGTAACGTCACCTTACTTTGATCTTTTCAAGAGTACTGATACCCTCTCAACTGTCTTTGTGGGGTATGCTGGTGGGACGAGTTGCCAAATATTTCCATAAACACAATTCTGTAGCAAAAAACGAAATAGCAACAGAAATGTTAACGTTATTTCAATATACAGAATATTTTTTATGCAATGGGGTTGCCAGAGGTTGCCAATATTTTATTTATTTTATGCTGTATAAAAAATGGAAACGACATACAGTTGTATAACTTTGTATGAATGTTGCCACCATCACACAGATTCTTTTGAAATGTTTACCTAAAATTCATTCATGTACCAGAATGTTTCGAATGATTGCTGGCGACGCTCCCTTAATGGACTATATAGTGGTAAATAGGAGTATAGTAGGAAGAGTTAAGGATGTACATGTTCTAAGGGGAGTGAGTGTGGGAATATCAGATAATTTTTTGGTGGAAGGTAAGTTGAGAGTGGAGTATAGATGGAGAAAGAGGAAAAGGGCAGAAGGTAGGGAGATACTTAAAGTGAATTGCTTAGAGAAAGAAAAGGAGAAGGAGTATAAGAAAAAGTTGAGAGAGAATCGGGAGGGAGTGAAGGATAGAGTAGAATTAGGAGTGGAGGAGGAATGGGGATGGTTCAAGGAGGGAGTCATAAGGTGTGCAAAGATGATGCGTGGAACAAGAGGATGGGAGGAAACAGAGAGAAGGGAAGCGAGTGGTGGGAAGAGGAAGCAAAGAAGGATGTAGAAGAGAAGAAGCAGGCTTTCATAGATTGGTTACAAATTAGGATGAGGTAATCATATGAGAGGTACTAAGTAAAGAGAAGAGAAGTAAAGCATAAGTGAAAGGAGGCAAAGAGGATAGCAGATGTGAAATGTGGTAAGAATATGACAGATTTTTTTTAAAGTAATGAAAAAATGTTTTGGAAAGAAATTAATAAAGGAAGATAAGGCGAATCAAGTAGAGAAGAAAAGGTAAAAGGTGCAGATGGAGAGATGATAATGGAAGAGAAGGCAGTGAGAGGAAGGTGGGCAGAGTATTTTAGGGAGTTGCTAGATGTGAAGGAGGAATGGAAGGGAAAGGTAGTTGCAATGGGAAGTGCTAAGAAAATGAAAGAAAATGACCGTGATGAGTGAGGAAAATGGAGTAGAAATAAGGAAAGATGTAGTGAAGGCAGCTGTTAAGATGATGAGAGCAGGTAAGGCACCTGGTCTGGATGGATGTCATGCAGAATGTCTGAAAAAAGGAGGTGATGGTGGACTGGCCGGAGAGGTTATTTAATGTTTAAGAGAGGGTTTAAGTGCCAAAGGACTGGAGGAATGCCTGTATAGTTCCACTTTACAAGGGAAAAGGGAACATGTGTGAGTGTAGTAGTTTCAGAGGGATTAGCTTGTTAAGTGTAGTTGGAAGGCTTATGGGAGGGTCTTGATTGAGAGGATTAGGAGAGTAACAGAGGGAGTAATTGGTGAGGAACAGTGTGGGTTTAGGATAGGTAGGGGTTGTGTATATCAGATTTTTGTGGTAAGACAGATATGTGAGAAAGCTATGGGAAAAGGTAAGGATGAATTTTGAGCTTTAATGGATCTGGAAAAGGCTTATGACAGGGTAGACAGGAAGGCACTATGGGAGATATTGCAGATATATGGGATAGGTGAAAAGCTGTTAAGAGATTTTAAGAGTTTTTACGAGAGTAGTAGAGCATGTCTTAGGATTAGAAATGGAGAGAGTGAGGGGTTTGAGATAAAGGTGGGACTTACTCAGGGATGTGTTATGTCATCCTGGCTGTTTAGAATTTACAAGAATGGGGTGGTGCGAGAAGTGAATGCAAGGGTAGTGGGTCAGGGATTGGAGATGGTTAAAGAAAATGAAGAAAAGTGGGAGATAAGCCAATTGTTGTTTGCTGACAACACTGCTTTTGTAGCAGGATCAGAGGAGGGATTGACAAAGTTAGTGACAGAGTTTGGGAAGGTGTACAAAAGAAGGAAGTTTAAATAAATGTGGGTAAAAGGTGATGAGATGTACAAGGGGAGAATGTTGCAGCAGAATGGAAGTGAGTATTAACGGAGAGAGACTGTAGGAAGTGGATAGTTTTAGATACTTGGGTGCGAATGTGGCAGGAAAGTGGGGGTGGAGCTATTGGGGGAGTGGGGGTGGAGGTAGAATGTAGATTGAGAGAAATGAGTAAATGCCTTAGAGGATTAAAAAGTGTAATGAGAAATAGACATTTGGGAATGGATGCAAATAAGAGATAGTATGAAGGAGTGATTGTGCTAACAGCACTGTATGGGGCAGAAACATGGAACACAAGAGAGGAAGAGAGAAGGAGTTTGAATGTGTTTGAGATGAAATGCCTGAGAAGTATGACAGGGGTTACTAGGCTGGGTAGTGAGAAATGAGGTGAGGAGAACAGGGGTGGAAAGGGAGTTGGATGATAGGGTTGATGAAGGAGTATTAGGATGGTTTGGACACATGGAAAGAATGAGTGAAGAAAAACTAGTAAAAGAGGTGTGGAAGGCAGAGGTGGAAGGAGTGAACATGAGGAGGCAACCTAGGATGAGATGGATGGATGGGGTAAAAGGGGCATTGGGAAAGAGGGGAATATCTGTTGAGGAAGGATGGGAGAGGACAGAAGATAGGGGTGAATGGAGAATGGTTGTATTTACCTAGTTGTATTTTACGGGATTAGAGCTATGCTCGTAGTGACCCGTTTTCGTATCTCTCCGCATCCAGTTTGTTCTTAAAATCTTATATAGTTTTGGCACTCACTGTTTCCCCGTTTAGTTTGTTCCAGGCATCAATCACTGCGGGCGTCGTGTCGCATCTCATTGCAATATATATATATATATATATATATATATATATATATATGTATATATATATATATATATATATATATATATATACAGTCGAACCTCGAAAGCCCGGACTAATTGGGGGGGAAGGGCGGTCCGGTCATGCTAAAAGTCCGGTCATCGAAAATGTCTCATTAACACCCGTAGATTTTCGTAGCGGTATACGTATAAGTAATGTGTGATATGGCATAGAAACACATAAGAATAATACTCTAACACTGTAATAATAATAATACTGTAATAATAATACTATAATACTAATAATTCTGTAATAATAACTGTAATACAGGCATGTAAATATACTGTACATACAGTGTACTGTACCGAATATTTTATTACGTTAGGTACTAACTACTGGGCTCAATCTTTTTTTTTTTTTTTTATGATAGGATATGGTACAGTACATTTACATTTAGTGTATTAGGATGGTTTGGACACATGGAAAGAATGAGTGAAGAAAGACTAGTAAAAGAGGTATGGAAGGCAGATGTGGAGGGAGTGAACATGAGGGGACGTCCTAGGATGAGGTGGATGGATGGGGTGAAGGGGGCTTTGGGGAAGAGGGGAATGTCTGTTGAGGAAGGACGGGAGAGGACGGAAGACAGTGGTGAGTGGAGAATGGTTGTATATGGATGATGTTGTGATTGCATGAGGAGGAAGGGGCGGGGGGTGAGGTAGTATGTGTGAGCAAATTTTGACGCAGCCCGAAGGGACTTCTCCCCGTCCTCTCCTTATATGCAAGGGGGGACGGAGAGGGGGGGGTCGCCGATTAAATGAAGCGGCCTTGCTGTGGATGTGCTGTGTCTTGCGACACTGCTTCTGACCCAGGGCGGTGGGCAAGGTGCAGGGATGACCCGTCATCCAGGAGGTGCTCAGATGAGAGGGAGGGTGGGAGGGGTATGGAGTGTATTTAGGGATGAAATGGGTGGGAGTGATTTTATGCCTTTCCCTTTTTGGCTACCTCCCTTGAAAGGGGGAAAAAGCCTTGGTATATGTATGTATGTATGTATTGATAAAAAGTAAAAAATTTCATTTTAACTTATCCTACGATGTATTTACTTAACTTAAACGGTTCCACAATCTCACTGTTGGCACTTCCACTCTCCCCATGTGTTGTTACATTAAAAAGGCCATGTCGGTTTCTAAAGCGCCACAACCACCCATCATTTCCTTTGAAATCCGTTATGCCTAGATTTTCGGCAATTTCTTGTGCTGCGGCTATGATCTCCACTCCTCTAACATTTAACCCCACACTTTTTTGCGACAGATACCACTTCATAACTCCCTCATCTAATAGGTTTATCTTTCCAGTTTTCATATATTTTCTTGCCATTACCTTCCCACTTTTGCTGGCTGAACCGTCAATGCTGAATTTAGTGGCATAAGATTGTAATTTTTCTTTGGCCTTTTTGATGTCCGACACGGTCTGCTTCTTAAACCCATATTCCTCACACACTTGCGCCACAGTAGTTCCCTTTTCAAGTTTTCTTTAATATTTGTAGCTTCTGCTGGAGGTTCAGCATCACCTTCGTAGTTTTGCGAGGCTTTAGTGGCTTAGGAGGCATGGTTATGGATGCACAATAGACGTACAATAGCACTATAAATATCGGAAGGTATGCACGCGGGGCAGTGGTGGCGGCCAGGGTTGCCGCGTTTTCTACACTGCCGTGTAGAATGGGAGTGTTGCCATACCGAGGCATACATTTTTCTCGGGCGTATGCAGACTTTCATAGCAAGATATACTTGTCAAACTTTGACAAAATGTTGGTTCTAGTTTTTTTTATTCTTGAATGTATATAAGGCCCCCACTCCCTAACATATTCAGTAAGATATATATATTGCTTATTATTATTATCGCTAAAAGCTGAAACTTTTGCGTAGAATCTTTTTCTACACAGTAAAAACGTATCTTTTGGGGTAGTTTTATGATTTTTAAACAAAAGTTTGAGTTTTTAATGTTTTTAAAAGCACGCTGATATGTAGAAAAAATGTCCTCAGGTCCTTGTGCAGTTGCTACATGCCGCTCTTTTACTACGATTTGGTACAAAATTCTACGAAACGGCCCTGGTGCTAAAAGAAAGCTGAAACTTTCTGTAGAATTATTTTCTACACCGTAAAAACGTATCTTTTGGGATATAATATTTTATAAGTAACACAATTACCAATAAAAGTCATATTTTGATGTACCATTTATTATTTGATAACTAGTTCTATGATTTTTAAACAAAAGTTTGAGTTTTTGAAAGTTTTTAACAGCCCGCTGATATGTAGAAAAAATTTCCTCATGTCCTTGTGCAGTTGCCACATGCCGCTATTTTACTACGTTTTGGTACAAAATTCTACGAAACGGCAGCCCTGGTGGCGGCTTGACTGGGCCGGGCTTGAGTACACGTGTACGGCCGTCGCTGCCACCTACTGGATAAATAGGGAACTTTGCTTGAAAAGTCCGCCCTTTGTTCATTCCGACCAGTCATACGAGGGTCCAGGCATTCCGAGTCCGGGCTTTCGAGGTTCGACTTTATACACACATATATATATATATATATATATATATATATATATATATATATATATATATATGTGTGTGTGTGTGTGTGTGTGTGTGTGTGTGTGTGTGTGTGTGTGTGTGTGTGTGTGTGTATTTACCTAGTTGTATTTACATAGTTGTATTTTACGGGAAGGGGAGCTATGCTCGTGGTGTCCCGTCTTCATATCTCATTTTATCTAAACTATTCTTAAATTCATGTATAGTTTTGCACACACCACTTTCTCATCTTACTTGTTCCAACTGTCTATTACTCTGTGAGGAAAGCTGTTCTTTTTCAGATCTCTTCTATAGCTGTCTTTTTTTTTTCCGTGTCCTCTTGTATTTCTATCATCCCATTTTATCAGATTCTCTCTATCAGTAATTTCTATGCCTTTCATGATTCTGTAAATAGCTATCAAATCTCCTCTCTCTCTTCTTTGCTCTAGTGTCTGCAGTTCAAGTTTTGCTAGTCTCTCTTCATATGATAGTTTTGAGAGCGTTGGTGCCAATTTTGTAACTGCTCTTTGTATTCTTTCAAGTTTTTTTTTTATAATTTTTTTTTGTACTTGGTGACCATATCGTTGCTGCATATTCCAGTCTTGGTCTTATCAGGGTGATTAGAATTGTCTTCACCATTTCTTCATCCAGGTATGTAAATGCCACTTTGATTGTTCTTATTAAATTATAAGTTTCTCCAAAAATCTTATCTATATGTTTCTCAGGTGACATATTATTCATAACAATGACTCCCAGGTCCTTCTCATTTTCTACTTTTTTTATTCCTTCTTCTCCCAATTTATATGATCCTGTTATTCTGTTTTTGCTTTTTCCAAATTCCATTATACTACACTTTTTTGTATTGAACTCCATCTCCCACTTCCTACTCCATTCCTGTACTTTATTTAGATCACTCTGTAGTGATTCACAATCTTCTTCCGTGTTCACTCTTTTCAGTAGTTTTGCATCATCTGCAAAGAAGCTCATATAGCTTTCAATTCCTTCATCCATATCATTAATATATATAGCAAACATTATTGGGGCCAGAACTGTTCCTTGCGGAACACCGCTTATTACTTCATCCCATTTTGAGTGTTTGTCTCTTATCACTACTCTCATTTTCCTTTCTTGCAAAAAGTCTTCCATCCAATTAAGCAGTTTGCCCTGTATTCCTCCTTCAGTTTCTAATTTCTTAAGCAACTTCTTATGTGGTACTTTGTCAAAAGCTTTTTTTAGGTCTAGAAATGCACAATCAGCCCATCCATCTCTTTCTTGTATTATATCTATTAGCCTTGAATAGAAACATATTAAATTGGTGACGCATGATCGTCCTTGTCTGAATCCAAATTGCCTTGGATTTACCACGTTTTTTCTAAATACTTTACCATTCTACTTTTGATAATTCTTTCACAAATTTTTGCTATTGTACTTGTTAGAGATACTGGTCTATAGTTGGTAGGGTCTTCTTTATTTCCATTTATATATAGGTACTATATATATATTTTTTTCAATCTTTTGGGAATTTTCCTTCTTTCAAGGAACTGTTTATTATGCTTTGTATTTTGTCTGCCAGTTCATTCCTGCATTCTTTCAAAATCCAGTTTGCTATTTCATCTGGTCCATGCGATTTTCTGACATCAAGATTACTCAAGTGTTTCAATATTTCGTTCTTTGTTACTTCTATTTCTTTCATGGGAGGGACTTTCTCTTTCCATTCGATCTCTTCATGTTGTATGTTCTCCCTTGTAAACATTGATTTAAAATGCCTGTTCATAATTTCCGCCATTTCTATTTCCTCTGTGTATTCAACTCCTCCTTGTCTTAATTTCTCCAAATCTTGTTTGTTTTTCAGTTTGTTGTTTACAAATCTGTAAAATAGTTTTGGTTGATCTTTTCACTTTTCTATGACATCTTTTTCATATTTTCTCTTTTCCTCTCTGCACGTTTGTACATATTCATTTCTATAACAAGCATATATTTTCCATTTTTCAGGCCTTCTGTCTTTTTTCCATCTGGTCCAGGCTTTGTCTCTTTTGTCTTTTAACTCCCTACAACTTTTATTGTACCAGCACTTTACATATTCTTTTTCTTGTTTTTGTCTTGGGGCATACTTTTCCACTCCTTTTTTGTAAATTTTTGTCAAATATTCCATTTCTCTTCCACTGTTGTTTCTTCTTTGTATATTTCTTCCCAGTTTTCATTTTGAAAGAATTCTCTTATTTTATCAAAGTTTGTTTTTTCATACATCATTCTTCCTTTTCTGTATTGTTCATTTCTTTTTATATATTTTTCTTCATATAGTTCCAGTTCAATCAATATGTGGTCACTTTTACTTATTGGTGTTATATATTCAATCTTGTCCACTATTCTTGGTTCAGATGTAATCATTAGGTCTAGTCTCGATGGTTCTTCCTCATTTTTATACCTAGTGTTCTCCTGTATCCATTGTGTCATTGTATTGTAAGTAACCATCTCGAGTAGAGCGTTTCCCCATGAGCCGTCTCCACCCTTTACTGTCATCTCTTCCCAGCAGACTTCTTTGCAATTAAAGTCGCCCATCATAACTATTCTTCCTCCATCTTCCATTATCTTATTTAATGTTATCCTTGTGTCCTCTAACATACTTTTATGTTCACTCTCTTCCCACGAGGCTGTTTTCGGAGGCACATAATTTATCACAAACTTTCTGCTCTTCTTATCTCTGTCTTCCACTTCGATCATAATCATCTCTACTGTATTCTTTCCATATGTGACACACCTCACGTTTATATCCTTCTTAGTCAGGAACATAACTCCACCCCCTTGTTTTGTCTCTCTGTTTCTAATCCAATAATTATATGCTTCATGTCCTAAACTGTTGGGTGGTAGTGGACCTTTTAATTTTGTTTCTACAATTCCCATTATGTCCGGTTCTTTTTCCTTCAAATAATCATTCAGCTCATTCAATCCTGTTATCAATCCATTTATATTTGTGTAAGACACTCTTAGTTTTCTGTCACTTCCATTGTGTTCTCTGTTTCCCTTTTGTTTTTCTCTTGTATGTCGAATTTCCTTAGTTTCATATTCACTACTCTCCAATAGAATCTCTCTTTTTCTGACTCTGTTCTGTTCTCGTTTTTTTCCTTAGCTTCAAGTCTTTTCTCTTTTTCTTCCTCTCTTTCCTCTTTATTCATTTCCCTTTTTATCCATACCTTTTTATATTGTTCACTTGTTGCTAGTTTCCCTGTTTTGGATAAGATATTCTCTGCCGTCGTTTGTGACCTGAATTTAATCTTAATTGGTCTGGTCTTATCTGTACTATACTTTCCGAGTCTGAACTTCTCTTCGATTTGTTTCATTATTTCTGGTTCATCTTCCTGAACTAATTGTAGTAAACTGCTTACTTTTTCATTTTCCTCTTTGATTCTTGAGGTTCTATCTGGGTTATGTTTCTCTTCCATTCCTAATATAATTATACATTTCTTTTTGTCTGCTAAGTCTCTTACAATATTCTCCTTCTGTCTCATCACTTTGATAACTGAGTCTTCAGTTTGTTCTTTCATTTGCTGTTTAATTATATCAGTAAATGCAACTTTACCGTTTTCTTGGATTGTCTCCCAACCCATTGTGTCATTGTGTGGTCAGTAATCATCTCAAGTAGAACACTTCCCCATGAGCTTTTCCGTCCTTTACGGTCATCTCTTCCCAGCATATTTCTTTGCAATTATAGTCACCCATCATAACTATTCTTCCTCCATCTTCCATGATCTTGTTTAGTGTTATTCTTGTGTCTTCTAACATGCTTTTATGTTCATTCTCTTCCCACGAGGCTGTTTTTGGGGGCACGTAGTTTATTACAAATTTTCTGCTCTTCTTATCTCTATCTTCTATCATAATCATCTCTACTGTATTGTTCCCATATGTGACATTCTTCACGCTTATATCCTTCTTAGTCAGGAACATAACTCCACCCCCTTGTTTTATCTCTCTGTTTCTAGTCCAATAATTATATGTATTGTGTCCTATGCTGTTGGGTGGTAGTGGGCCTTTTAATTTTGTTTCAACAATTCCCATTATGTCCGGATCTCTTTCTTTCAGATATTTGTTCAGTTCATTCAGTCCTGTTATTAATCCATCTATATTTGTGTAGAATACTTTTAACTTTCTGTTATTTCCATTGTATTCTCTGTTTCTTTTGTGTTTCTCTCTGTTATGCTCCATTTCTTCAATTTCATATTCACTACTCTCCAGTAGAATTCTTGTTTTTCTGTCTCCGTTCTGGTCTCGTTTTTTCTCTTAGCATTATGTCTTTTCCTTATTTCTTCCTCTCTTTCCTCTTTATTCATTTCCCTTTTTATCCATACCTTTTTATATTGTTCACTTGTTGCTAGTTTCCCTGTTTTGGATAAGATATTCTCTGCCGTCGTTTGTGACCTGAATTTAATCTTAATTGGTCTGGTCTTATCTGTACTATACTTTCCGAGTCTGAACTTCTCTTCGATTTGTTTCATTATTTCTGGTTTATCTTCCTGAACTAATTGTAGTAAACTGCTTACTTTTTCATTTTCCTCTTTGATTCTTGAGGTTCTATCTGGGTTATGTTTCTCTTCCATTCCTAATATAATTATACATTTCTTTTTGTCTGCTAAGTCTCTTACAATATTCTCCTTCTGTCTCATCACTTTGATAACTGAGTCTTCAGTTTGTTCTTTCATTTGCTGTTTAATTATATCAGTAAATGCAACTTTACTGTTTTCTTGGATTGTCTTCCAACCCATTGTGTCATTGTGTGGTCAGTAATCATCTCAAGTAGAACACTTCCCCATGAGCTTTTCCACCCTTAACGGTCATCTCTTCCCAGCATATTTCTTTGCAATTATAGTCGCCCATCATAACTATTCTTCCTCCATCTTCCATTATCTTGTTTAGTGTTATTCTTGTGTCTTCTAACATGCTTTTATGTTCATTCTCTTCCCACGAGGCTGTTTTTGGGGGCACGTAGTTTATTACAAATTTTCTGCTCTTCTTATCTCTATCTTCTATCATAATCATCTCTACTGTATTGTTCCCATATGTGACATTCTTCACGCTTATATCCTTCTTAGTCAGGAACATAACTCCACCCCCTTGTTTTATCTCTCTGTTTCTAGTCCAATAATTATATGTATTGTGTCCTATGCTGTTGGGTGGTAGTGGGCCTTTTAATTTTGTTTCAACAATTCCCATTATGTCCGGATCTCTTTCTTTCAGATATTTGTTCAGTTCATTCAGTCCTGTTATTAATCCATCTATATTTGTGTAGAATACTTTTAACTTTCTGTTATTTCCATTGTATTCTCTGTTTCTTTTGTGTTTCTCTCTGTTATGCTCCATTTCTTCAATTTCATATTCACTACTCTCCAGTAGAATTCTTGTTTTTCTGTCTCCGTTCTGGTCTCGTTTTTTCTCTTAGCTTCATGTCTTTTCCTTATTTCTTCCTCTCTTTCCTCTTTATTCATTTCCCTTTTTATCCATACCTTTTTATATTGTTCACTTGTTGCTAGTTTCCCTGTTTTGGATAAGATATTCTCTGCCGTCGTTTGTGACCTGAATTTAATCTTAATTGGTCTGGTCTTGTCTGTACTATATTTCCCGAGTCTGAATTTCTCTTCTATTTGTTTCATTATTTCTGGTTCATCTTCCTGAACTGATTCTAGTAATCGGCTTACTTTTTCATTTTCCTCTTTGATTCTTGTGGTTCTATCTGGGTTGTGTTTCTCTTCCATTCCTAATATAATTATACATTTATTTTTATCTGCTACATCTCTTACTATATTCTCCTTTTGTCTTATCACTTTAATAATTGAGTCTTCAGTTTGTTCTTTCATTTGCTGTTTAATTATGTCAGTGAACGCCACTTTATTGTCTTCTTGGGTTGTCTTCCAACTCATAGCTTCTTTAGCTATGGCCTCTTTGTTTTCTTTATTATTCCTCTTTAATTCTTCATTCTCCTCTTTTACTTCTTTTAACTGTCTTTTTAATTCTTCTACTTCCTTAGTTAAGTTATTGTTTGCTTTCTCTAGTGTTTCTAATCTTTCAACCCTTTCAGCCATTTTTGAAATTCTATCAAATCTACTCTCCCAATGTTCAGTCATTTGTTCAAGTTTTTCTTCGAGTCTTGCTAGTTGGGGGAGGTTGGTATCCGTCCCCCCCTCATTAAATCCATGGAAATTATTATTCTCACCTTCCACTGTGCTACTCATATCTATGTTTCTAATCTTTACATTTTTGTTAGACCTTTCATCATCACTCAGCTGGTCAGGACCCCTTTTGTTTACATGACGCCTGCCTGCCTGGGTCGAGTCCTCCCCTTCCTCATTTCCTTCCATTTTCCTCAGTAATCCCTCCCCTTCTCCTTTTTCTTCACTTTTTCACTACACCACGAGCAATTTCCCCCCACCCTGTAAATACAATAGGTACTTCCTTTGCTTTGGGATCCACGAAATTTCACTTTTTCTTCAGAACGTCTTCTAAGCCGTCCGTTCGTTGAAGTGTGTGTATGTGTATGTATATATGTGTGTATATATGTATGTGTATATATGTAAATGTGTATCATACTAACATGTAACAAAAATAAATAAATAAATAAAATAAAAATAATTCTTTCCTTAAAGGGAGAACAATTCCCCATAAGCTTTGCTTCACGCTCTCCCTTTTTCAACAAGTAATTTTGTAAAAAAAAAAATTGTATATATGTATGTATAAATTGTATTATATTTTGTTGAATAAACCTTAACTATGTGTGGGAAGCTATTCTTTTTCAAATCTCTTCTGTAACTGTCCTTCTTTAGCTTCTTCTCATGTCCTCTTGTTTCTCTTCTGTCCCATTTTAATAAGTCGTCTCTATCAAGAACTTCCAACCTTTCCATTATTCTGTAGTCAGCAAATCACCTCTTTCTCTTCTCTGTTCCAGTGTTGATAGATGTAATTGATCTTTGTTCGTATGTCAAATTTGAGAGTGTAGGTGCCATTTTTTGCCGCTGCTCTTATAATTATTTCTAATTTCTTTATTTTTTTTTTTTTTTGTACTAGGTGCCCATAGTGTCACAGCATACTCCAATTTAGGTCTTATCAGTGCAACCACTATTTTCTTTACCATTTCTTCATCCATGTAGTCGAAGGCCACTTTCATTGATCTTAATAAGTTGAAAGCCTCTCCAACTAATTTATTAACATGTTTATCAGGTGTCAAGTCACTTGAGATAATCACTCCCAGGTCCCTTTCTGAGTCGACTTTTTTTACTTCTTTGGTACCAATTTTATATTGACCCAATATTTTTTTTTTACTTTTTCCAAATTCCATTATACTACATTTCTTAATGTTGAAGTTCACTTCACACCTCTGACTCCATTCCCATATTTTGTCTAGGTCTTCTTGTAGCGATCTGCAGTCTTCTGTGCTTACTCCCTTAATTAATTTGGCATCATCAGCAAAAAAGTTCATGTAGCACTTCACTCCCTCATCCATATCAATTATATAAATGGCAAACATTAAAGGAACCAATACAGAGCCCTGCAGGATGCCACTTATCACATATTCCCAGTTCGAGTTTTTGTCTCTATGTACCACTCTCATTTTTTTCCCACTTAAGAAATCTTTCATCCATTCCAGTAGCTTACCTTGTATTCCTCCTATTATTTCAAATTTTCTTATTAGCTTTTTATGTGGTACTTTGTCAAAAGCCTTCTACAAATCCAAGAAGGCGCAATCTGCCCAGCCATCTCTTTCTTGTATTATCTCTAT
The DNA here is from genome assembly GCF_046742065.1 of Oratosquilla oratoria. Classification (NCBI taxonomy): domain Eukaryota; kingdom Metazoa; phylum Arthropoda; class Malacostraca; order Stomatopoda; family Squillidae; genus Oratosquilla; species Oratosquilla oratoria. The sequence goes on along the minus strand of NC_134802.1, from coordinate 16,718,399 downwards.
TTGAGTAAAAACATATCAAGTTTGTGGTACACAATCTTCCACTTCTAAAGCCAAATTGTTTAGGGTTTAATGTTTTATTCTCTTGTAAGTGTTTGATCCATTTGCTTCTGATAAACTTTTCACATATTTTTGCTACTGTGCTAGTAAGGGTTACTGGTCTAAAGTTTGTAGGATCTTCTTTGTTTCCTCCTTTATATATTGGTACAATGTTTGCATCTTTCCAATCTTGTGGTACCTTTCCTTCTTTGAGTAAGAAGTATTATCTTGTATAATTTGTCCATTAGTTCATCCATACACTCTTTCAGTATCCAATTTGCAATTCCATCCGGTCCATGTGATTTCCTAAACATCTAGGTTTTTTTATTTGGTCTCTTATTTCTTTCTGTGTTACCTTTATTTCTTTCATTTTAGGGGATCTTTCTCATTGTCCATCTTCCCAAATTTGTGAGTTCTCAATTGTAAAAACAGTCCTGAAATGTCTGATCATAACTTCAGCCATTTCTATGTCATCTATATATTCTTTATCTCCTTCATGCATTTTTACAATTTCATGTTTGTCTTTTAATCTACTCGTATCATTTACATATCTGTAAAAGAGTTTAGGTTGATCTTTACATTTGTCTATGATATCTTTTTCATAGTTTCTTTTTTCTTTCCTGCGTATATGCACATATTCATTCTCAAGTTTTATATATGTTTGCCATTTTTATTTTTATTATTATTTTTTTTCTATCTTTTCCAGGCTTTGTCTCTTCTGTCTTTAGCCTCACTGCACCTTTTGTTATACCAACAGTTTATATAAATCTCTTTTTGTTTCTTCTTTGGTTCATATTTATCAATTCCTTCCTTGTACTTTTCTTTAAATGTGTTCCATTTGTCTTCCATCTTTGTTTCCTCTTTGGAAAATTCATCCCAGTTTGTGTTTTGGACAAATTTTCTAAGTTTTACAAAATCCATTTTGTTGTACATTAACCTTCCTTCTCTATGTTTTTCATTCCTTCTCAAATTGTTTTGTTCTTTTAGTTCAAACTCTATTAGTATGTGGTCACTCTTCCCAGTTAGTGTCTTATACTCCATTTTATTCATGATATCAGGTTCAGAAGTGAATATTAAGTCTAGTTTTGACGGTTCCTCATTGTTTCTATATCTAGTATTTTCCTTAACCCATTGTGTTAAAGTATATTCGATGGTCATATCCAGCAGAATGTTGCTCCAAAATTCTTCTCCCCCCTTTTACTGTCATTTCTTCCCAGATTATATCTTTTGAGTTAAAGTCACCCATAATTACTATGTTACCACCCTCTTTCAGTGACTCATTTAGAACATTCATTATGTCTTCTAGTAATTTAGAATGATCACTATCAGACCAAGCCTGAATGGGGAATGGTTGTGTATGGATGATGCTGTGATGCATGTGGTGGAGTGGGTGGGGGACAGGGGGTGAGGGAGTATGTATGAGAAATAAATTGATGCAGCCCGAAGGGATTTCTCCCCGTTTTCTCCTTTTCTGCATAAGGGGACAGAGAGTAGGGGGTCGCCAATTTAATGAAGCAGCTTTGCTGTGAATGTGCTGTGTCTTGTGACACTGCTTCTGACCCAGGGCAGTGGACAAGATGCAGGGATGACCCGTCACCCAGGAGGTGCCAAGATAACAGGGTTGAGGGGAGTGGGGTATGTAGGTGATGGAATGGGTGGGACTGGTTTCTATGCCTTTGTTTTTTTTGGCTACCTCCCATGTAAGGGGGAAAAAGCCTTTGGTATATGTATGTACAAATCCCATCAGGCAATAGAGTGCCAGAAGTGTGCCAATTCCCCGTATGCCCAGACCTACGCCAAAGGCAGTTGGCATTCACCTTTTGTAGTGGCTGATCATGGCTGAGTCAAAATAATAAAAACAGTACATTTCTTTATTGTTTAACTTAACCACACTGGTGACTCTTACAACCACATATGTGAGCAACGCATTTGCTTGCAGCAGAAAATTGGCAGTTTGGTGCATGGTTGATAAAAGTCACTGGTTTGTGTGGAGATTTATTGCAAAGACTGTCATGCAACATTTTCAGTCTGAAATATATCATGTGGGCTTTTTGCACTAGGCTCAGTTCATCTACTGAAGTTACATGAAGTGTTAACTATCCATCCAGTCTTTTATCAACAAAAAAGCAAATATTCAAGAAGATGAGCAGGATCCTCCAGTAGCTACTAAAGGTATGTAACAGTAAAATACTAAAATTAATTATACAAATAGCTGAAGTTTACGAAACAAAATCAACAAACCTATTAGAGCCGGGCCCATAGCAAGTTGTGAAAAAACTGATACTGTATACATTAATGAGAGTTGGCAGTTGAATTTTGGGTAAATCTCTGACAGACAAATTTACAACCACATAACTTTTCAAGGTCACTAGTTGGTCAGTGACTCACCTTTACTCATGGAGGTGTTGCCATCATACCTTGTAAGATATTTATATAAGTTGAAATTTATATATAAATGCTACATTATGATTAATTTCCTATGCAATTCATAATAAAATTACATAACTATTTGTTTTGGGGTCTTATTCATAAAATTAAAAAGATTATTTTGTTTAAATAAAAGTGCTTGTTTGTACATTGTATGGTAACACCTCATACAAAGGTAGAGGGGTCAGGCAACTTAGGCCATGTCAGATCTAATGTGAAACTGTGAGACCATGTGACTGTGACATGTCCTCAACATCAAGTTGTGATTGGGTTTGAAGGGTGGGGGAAGCATCTCAACTACTATCTAGTTTTGTTATCTCTCATTCAGCTTTTTTTCTTCCTTTTTAGACACTGTGTTCCTGAGGAGCCTTGTGACTGCATAAGTGATGGAATGAAAGAAAAGCTTCCACTGTGTGTGACCATGACCACTGCTGTCAATGTTCAGCCTGACTCTGACGGCAGTGTAACATCCTCCAGTCCTCAGCCATCAGTCAAGTCCCCATTGCCTTCCCATCAATTTGATATCAGTCTCACTACTGTAGCCATCAAGAATAATGCTTTAAATGTTGAGAAGTATAACTTCTTAAGCAGAACATGGACTCAGGACAAATGTTATAAACTCCCAACAGTAATGCAAGGGAGCAGGGGCTGTAAGTTCAACCTGTCATGGCTGGCATACAGTGCAGAAATGGAGGGTGGTTTCTGTAAGGTGTGTATTCTTTTTGGCTTTCATGTGAAAGCTGGAAAGTTTGTGACTCACCCTTTGCAAAGATTCAAAGATGCCACACATGATATGAATACACATGAAAACCTTGATTATCATAAACACAATCAGGTGGTGGCCAAGAATTTTATTCAGTACTATGAAGGAAAGAAACAATTTGTAGAATAGCAGCTGTTGCCTGGCTCGAAGAGGGAAGCTGTGGCTAATAAGAAAAGGCTTCTGCCAGTTGTCAAGTCTGCAGTCTTCTGTGGCAAATAGGGACTGGCACTGCGTAGACATCATGACTCAGGCCCCTTGTCTGAAGAAAGGCCAGAAGACAATGATGGAAATTTTTGAGCAGCTTTAAGGTTTAGACTTGATGCTGGAGATCAAGTTCTAAAAAAGCACACACACACATGTGCAAAAAATGCAACCAACTTGAGCTGGAATATTCAGAATGAAATTATCTGTAGTACTGGTAAGCTAATAAGAGACAAGTTAGTTGCAGTTGCCAATCAATCAGGCATACATACATACATATACCAAAGGTTTTTCTTCCCCCTTATAAGGGAGGTAGCCAAAAAACAAAGGCATAAAAACCACTCTCACCCATTCCATCCCTATCACACTCCCCTCCCCTCCCTCTTATCTTGGCACCTCCTGCATGATAGGTCATCCCTGCATCTTGTCCAATGTCCTGGGTCAGAGACAGTGTCGCAAGCAACATACCTCAGGTCAACAATGCATGAAGAAAGATTGTCGGGTCTGGCACTCATGAATATTCACAGGAATAAGGTGCCTAATGAAGAAGAAATCATTGCTGAACTAGCTTCAAAAGCTTGCGTTAGGAAAAACAGGCATGTTTACGGTAATTGCAGATGGCACCATTGCTTCCTCTGTAAAAGATCAACTAGCCCTTCAGGTAAAATATGTAGACATGAAGGGAAATAGCCATGAGGAATTCCTAGGATTTGAGGAGGCCACTGATGGAACTGGCAAAGCAATAGCAAAGCTAATTATTTCCAAACTTAAGGAATATGGTTTGGATCTCAGCCTTCTGAGAGGTCAGGCATACAGTGGATGTGTAGCAATGAAGGGAGATACAGTGCTCAAGCACACATTAGGCATACATACATACATACATATACCAGGGCTTTTTCCCCCATACAAGGGAGGTAGCCAAAAAGGGAAAGGCATAAAATCATTTCCACCCATTCCATCCCTGAATACACTCCACACCCCTCCACCCTCCCTCTTATCTGAGCATCTCCTGGATGATGGGTCAACCCTGCACCTTGTCCACTGCCCTGGGTCAGAAGCAGTGTCGCAAGACACAGCACATCCACAGCAAGGCCGCTTCATTAAATTGGTGACCCCCCTCTCCGTCCCCTCATTGCATAAAAGGAGAGGACGGGGAGAAATCCCTTCGGGCTGCGTCAAATTTTGCTCATTCATACTACCTCACCCCCTCCCCCGCCCATTCCACCTCATGCAATCACAACACCATCCATATACCATTCTCCACTCACCCCTGTCTTCTGTCCTCTCCCGTCCTTCCTCAACAGACATTCCCCTCTTCCCCAAAGCCCCCTTCACCCCATCCATCCACCTCATCCTAGGATGTCCCCTCATGTTCACTCCCTCCACATCTGCCTTCCATACCTCTTTTACTAGTCTTTCTTCACTCATTCTTTCCATGTGTCCAAACCATCCTAATATTCTTTCATCAACCCTATCTCCCAGCTCCTTTTCCACCCCTGTTCTCCTCTCACCTCCTCATTTCTCACTCTATCTAGCCTAGTAACCCCCATCATACTTCTCAGACACCTCATCTCAAACACATTAGGCAAATCTACAAAAAGGCAATTTTCACCCACTGCAGCAGTCATGTCTTCAGTCTGGTATGTCAAGCTGCAAAGGTGCAAAATGTCAATAACTGTGTGGGAACAATTAAGGAAATCACAAACTTCATTCCTTAACTTTTTTTGGGAATGTACCCTGTGGGGCTACAGGGAGAAGGATGCCTGGTCCCAATCCCCATCCTGTTTTTCTCGCCTCTTACGATCCAAGTGGAAATACTTGGTGGCAGTATTCTTTTACTCCCACCACAGGGTAGGCGAAGCAAGGAAATGAAATTCAGAGAAATGGTGCAGGACAGCAACAAGGGGTTGGGGGACAGCATAACAGAGGGACAGTAGCAGTGATGAAAGTTTCATCATTTCTCTGTGAGCAGAGTCTTTCTCTAACACAGACAAAATGATGTGTGGCTCTGGTCCATAGGGGCACCCCATTTACAGTAGACCCTAAAGTATCAACTGCCTGCTACTTTGCCATAGCAACATGCAGTCAATACCCCAGATGGGGTGTAGTGGAGTGGAAGGTTTCCTCAGGGATAGAGATGCAGCTAAACAAAACAAAAAAAACGTCCTTTTTTTTTTTTTTTTTTTTTTTAAACATGGATATTTTCGTTTTTTTATATATTTTGTTTTAAAATAACTCAGCAAGGAAAATAACCATATTACAATAATTTTTCTATGTTAGAATATCAAATAAATCAATATACCCCTCACTTAAGGTTTTCTATGGTGTTAGGGCACTTCCATTTTCTGTGGTTTCATGTTTTGATGTGTTTTATTTATTTTACAATGTACAGTTGCCCCACTTAGTTTTGGCACAGTTTTAAAAATGTTTCGGACAAGAATAGCAACTCGCCCAGTATTCTTTTTTTATTACATTTTCGTGTCTGTTCATTTACATGCTTTTTTTTTTTCTTTTTTTTCTTTTTTTCTTTGCTAAATAGTAACTACCTTAAAAAATGTGACAAACAACGAAATACTCAAAATGGTGTAGCAGACGACACATTTTTCTTGACTTACTAATGACATCTATCATTCTTATTTGACAAGTAATACAATTAATATATGTTGCAGGGGAGAGAGAGAGAGAACGCAGGAATCCGTTCACGTAGTGGTCAATGGGAGACTAACAACCAGCTTCAAGCTGTGAGTGGTGTTGAGTGCAGTGACAAACTAACCAAAACTAACTCGTATACTTATAAGTCATGTTATAACTATTATTAAATCAATTATTTTCATTTATTTATTCAGCAGAGGGCTTGTGATCCAATTATGTTATGTTAATTGTGATGCAAAAAAAAATAAAGAAAAAAATTATTTGCATTTTTTTTATAAAAAAAAAAAGTTTTTTATGATTTTTTTTTTTTTTTAATCTCGTCCAAATTTGTTCAGACATTAAATATTTAGTATATAAAAACAGGTGCAAGTATGTTATTCATCCCTCCACATATGTGCATCTATCTTATTCAAAGAGGCATTAGACAGAGTATAAAAATAAACAAGTAATTGACCATATAAAGTCACTGTCAGATGCTGCAAGCCTGCAACAAGTGTAGATACTGTATATGGGCCAGTATGGCTATTGGCTAGCTACCTTACAAAATTTACCTTTTATCTTAGCATACTCTTCAAAGATTAAACACTCCAATTTCCCATAGTGACCCTGGACGTTGCCTAAACACAGATCCACCACTTGGACAGTGGAAAAGGGGTTAACATAGTAATGGGGGGAAACTGTTGTACTCCCCGCCACCCATCAAGGCTCAGAGCTTACTTTCTACCTGACTTTTTGCTCGCTATCCCTTAACTTTAACCTACAATCATACATAACATAATTGGATCATAAGCCCTCTGCAGATCCACACAGATCCACCACTTGGACAGTGGAAAAGGGGTTAACATAGTAATGGGGGGAAACTGTTGTACTCCCCGCTACCCATCAAGGCTCAGAGCTTAGTTTCTACCTGACTTTTTGCTCACTATCCCTTAACTTTAACCTACAATCATACATAACATAATTGGATCATAAGCCCTCTGCTGAATAAATGAATGAAAATAATTGATTTAATGATAGGGTTATAACATAACTTATAAGTATACGTGTTAGTTTTGGTTAGTTTGTCACTGTACTCAACACCACTCACAGCTTGAAACTGGTTGTTAGTCTACCATCCACCACTACGTGAATGGATTCCTGCGTTCTCTCTCTCTCTCCTCTGCAACATATATCAATCGTATTACTTGTCAAATAAAAGTGATAGATGTCATTATTAAGTCAAGAAAAATGTGTCATCTGCTACACCATTTTGAATATTTCACTGTATGGCATATTTTTTAAGGTAGTTACTATTTAGCAAGGGTAAGGTGATGAGATGTACAAGGGGTGAAAGTGGCAGTAGACTGGAGGTGAACATTAAGGGAGAGCGGCTGGAGGAAGTGGATAGTTTGAGATATTTGGGTGCAAGTGTAGCAGGAAAAGGTGGAGTGAAGGTGGAGGTAAAATGTAGATTGAGAGAAGCGAGTGAATGCCTTGGTGGTTTGAAGAGTGTGGTGAGGAGTAGGCATTTGGGAATGGATGCGAAGAGGAGACTGTATGAAGGAGTGATTGTGCCAACAGCACTGTGTGGGGCGGAGGCGTGGAACATAAGAGAGGAAGAGAGAAGGAGTTTGAATGTGTTTGAGATGAGGTGTCTGAGAAGTGTGGTGGGGGTTACTAGGCTGGATAGAGTGAGAAATGAGGAGGTGAGGAGGAGAACAGGGGTGAAAAAGGATTTGGGAGATAGGGTTGATGAAAGAGTATTGGGATGGTTTGGACACATGGAGGGAATGAGTGGGGAAAGACTGGTGAAAGAGGTGTGGAAGGCAGATGTGGAGGGGATGAACATGGGGGGACGTCCTAGGATGGGGTGGATGGATGGGGTGAAGGGGGGCTTTGGGGAGGAGGGGAATGTCTGTTGAGGAGGGAAGGGAGAGGACGGAGGACGGAGGTGAGTGGAGAGTGGTTGTATGTGGATGATGTTGTGGCTGCATGAGGGGGGGTGGGCGGGGGGGTGGGGGGGGTGGTATGTGTGAGTAAATTTTGACGCAGCCCAAAGGGATTTCTCCACGTCCTCGCCTTATATGCAGAGGGGGACGGAGAGGGGGGGGGTCGCCGATTAAATGAAGCGGCCTTGCTGTGGATGTACTGTGTCTTGCGACACTGCTTCTGACCCAGGGCGGGGGGCAGGGTGCAGGGATGACCCGTCATCCAGGAGGTGCTCAGATGAGAGGAAGGGTGGGAGGGGTGTGGAGTGTATTTAGGGATGAAATGGGTGGGAGTGTTTTTATGCCTTTCCCTTTTTGGCTACCTCCCTTGGAAGGGGGAAAAAGCCTTGGTATATGTATGTACTATTTAGCAAAAAAAAATAAAACATGTAAATGAACAGACACGAAAATGTAATAAAAAAAGAATACTGGGCGAGTTGCTATTCTTGTCCGAAACATTTTAAAACTGTGCCAAAACTAAGTGGGGCAACTGTATATTGTAAAATAAATAAAACACATGAAAACATGAAACCACAGAAAATGGAAGTGCCCTAACACCATAGAAAACCTTAAGTGAGTGGTATACTGATTTATTTGATATTCTAACATGGAAAAATTATTGTAATATGGTTATTTTCCTTGCTGAGTTATTTTAAAACAAAATATATAAAAAAAAAATGAAAATATCCTTTTTTGGGGGGGTGTTTTTAAAAAAAAAAAAAATAAATAAAAAAATAACGTTTTTTTCTGAGTTGCATCTCAAGGACTTATGTATGATTGTAGGTTAAAGTTAAGGGATAGTGAGCAAAAAGTCAGGTAGAAAGTAAGCTCTGATCCTTGATGGGTGGTGGGGAGTACAACAGTTTCCCCCCATCACTATGTTAACCCCTTTTCCACTGTCCAAGTGGTGGATCTGTGTTTAGGCAACGTCCAGGGTCATTACGAAAAATTGGAGTGTTTAATCTTTGAAGAGTATGCTAAGATAAAAGGTAAATTTTGTAAGGTAGCCAGTCAATAGCCACACTGGCCCATATACAGTATCTACACTTGTTGCAGGCTTGCAGCATCTGACAGTAACTAAAATGGTCAATTACTTGTCTATTTTTATACTCTGTCTAATGCCTCTTTGAATAAGATAGATGCACATATGTGGAGGGATGAATAACATACTTGCACCTGTTTTTATATACTAAATATTTAATGTCTGAACAAATTTGGACGAGATTAAAAAACAAACAATAAAAACAAACAAAAAACTCATAAAAAATTATAAAAAAAAAACACGATTAAAAAAGTTTTTTTTTGCATCTAGACTCAGGGATAATGTGGATGAAGGTAAAACTGGGAAAGGAGATGTGGGTTTTTGTAGTGTATATGGGCATGGCAGTGAGAAGTGTGTAGAAGAAAGGGAGGCTTTTTGGATAGATTTAAATGAGTGCATAGAGGGATTAGAGAGGAACGTCAATGTAGTAGTACTGGGAGACCTTAATGCTAGGGTAGGAAATGAACCAATTGACGGAGTGGTTGGGAAATGTGGAGTTCCTGGAAAGAATTGTAGTGGAGAGTTGATGATGGAGATGTGTCTAGAAAGAGAGTTGATGATAGCAAATACAGTGTTTCGGAAGAAAGTCAAGCATAAGTACACATGGGAGAGGGTGGTGGATGGAAGGGTGGTAGATAGAGTGTTAATGGACTATGTAGTGGTATACAGAAGTATATCAGGAAGAGTTAAGGATGTAGATGTGCTAAAGGGAGAGAGTGGGGGAATATCAGATCATTTTTTGGTGGAATGGTGGAAGGTAAGTTGAGAGTGGAGGATAGATGGAGAAAGAGGAAAAGGACAAAAGGTTGGGAGGTACTTAGAGTGAACTCTATAAATGAAAATGAAAATGAGAAGGAGTACAAAAAGAAACTGAGAGAGGAGTGGGAGGGAGTGAAGGATAGAGTAGAGCTAGGAGTGGAGGAAGAATGGGGATGGTTCAAGGAGGGAATCATGAAATGTACAAAGATAGTGTGTGGAACAAGAAGGATGGGAGGAAATAGAAGAAAGGGTAGTAAATGGTGGAATGAGGAAACAAAGAAGGTTGTAGAAGAGAAGAAACAAGCTTTCACAGATTGGTTACAAAATTGGATGAGGGAGCCATATGAGAGGTACAAATAAAAGAAAAGAGAAGTAAAGCACAAGGTAAAGGAGGCAAAGAGTAGAGCAGATGTGGAAATGGGTAAGAGTATGACAGAAAATTTTGAAAGTAATAAAAAGATGTTTTGGAAAAAAATTAAGAGAGGAAGAGGAGGAGAATCAAGTAGAGAAGAAAAGGTAAAGGGTGCAGATGGAGAGATGATAATGGAAGAGAAGGCAGTAAGGGGAAGATGGGCAGAATATTTTAGGGAGTTGCTTAATGTGAAGGAGGATAGGGAAGGAAAGATAGTTGCAGTGGGATGTGCTAAGAAAATGACCGTGATGAGTGAGGAAAATGGAGGAGAAATAAGGATGAAGTGAAGGCAGTTGTTAAAATGATGAGAGCAGGTAAGGCACCTGGTCTGGATGGATGCCATGCAGAATGTCTAAAAAAAAAAGGAGGTACAGTGATGGTGGACTGGCTGGTGAGGTTATTTAATGTTTGCTGGAGAGAGGGTAGAGTGCCGGAGGACTGGGGGAGTGCCTCCATAGTTCCACTTTACAAGGGAAAAGGGGACAAGTGTGAGTGTAGTAGTTTCAGAGGGATTAGCTTGTTAAGTGTAGTTGGGAAGGCTTATGGGAGGATCTTGATTGAGAGGATTAGGATAGGAACAGAGGGAGTAATTGGCAAGGAACAGTGTGGATTTAGGACAGGTAGAGGTTGTGTAAATCAGATTTTTGTGATAAGACAGATATGTGAGAAAGCTATAGGAAAAGGTAAGGTTGTCTTTCGGGTTCTTATGGATCTGGAAAAGGCTTATGACAGGGTAGACAGGAAGGCACTGTGGGAGGTTTTGCAGATATACAGGATAGAAGGAAAGCTTCTAGGAGCTGTCAAGAGTTTTTACAAGAATAGTAGAGCATGTGTCAGGATTAGAAATGGAGAGAGTGGGTGGTTCGAGGTAACGGTGGGATTTCATCAGGGATGTATTATGTCGCCCTGGCTGTTCAACTTGTACATGGATGGGGTGGTGCGAGAGGTAAATGCAAGGGTGGTGGGTCAGGGATTGGAGATGTTTAAAGAAAATGAAGGAAAGTGGGAGGTGAGCCAGCTGTTGTTTGTGGACGACACTGTGCTTGTAGCAGGATCAGAGAAGGGATTGAGGAAGTTGGTGACAGAGTTTGGGAGTGTGAATGAAGAAAGCTGAAGATGAATGTGGGTAAAAGTAAGGTGATGAGATGTACAAGGGGTGAAAGTGGCAGTAGACTGGAAGTGAACATTAAGGGAGAGTGACTGGAAGAAGTGGATAGCTTTAGATACTTGGGTGTAAATGTGGCAGGGAAGAGTGGAGTGGAGGTGGAGGTAGAATGTAGATTGAGATAAGCAAGTAAATGCCTTGGTGGATTAAAAAGTGTAATGAGGAATAGACATTTGGGAATGGAGGCTAAAGGGAGACTATATGAAGGAGTGATTGTGCCAACAGCACTGTATGGGGCAGAAACATGGAACATAAGAGAGGAAGAGAGAAGGAGTTTGAATATGTTTGAGATGAGGTGTCTGAGAAGTATGACAGGGGTTACCAGGCTGGATAGAGTGAGAAATGAGGAGGTGAGGAGGAGAACAGGGGTGGTGAGGGAGTTGGGAGATAGAGTTGATGAAAGAGTATTAGGATGGTTTGGACACATGGAAAGAATGAGTGAAGAAAAACTAGTAAAAGAGGTATGGAAGGCAGATGTGGAGGGAGTGAACATGAGGGGGCATCCTTGGATGAGATTGATGGATGGAGTGAAGGGGGCTTTGGGGAAGAGGGGAATATCTGTTGAGGAAGGATGGGAGAGGACAGAAGACAGGGGTGAATGGAGAATGGTTGTATATGGATGATGTGATGTATGTGGTGGAATGGGTGGGGGGGGATGGGGGGTGAGGTAGTATGTGTGAAAAAAAATTGACGAAACCCGAAGGGATTTCTCCCTGTCTTCTCCTTTTCTCCAGGGGGGATAGAGAAGGGGGGTCGCCGGTTTAATGAAGTGGCCTTGCTGTGGATGTGCTGTATCTTGTGACACTGCCTCTGACCCAGGGCAGTGGACAAGGTGCAGGGATGACCCGTCATTCAGGAGGTGCCAAGATAAAAGGGAGGGTGGAGGGTGGAGGGGAATGGAGTGTGTTTCGGGATGAAATGGGTGGGAATGGTTTCTATGCCTTTTTCTTTTTGGCTTGTAAGGAGGAAAAAGCATTGGTATATGTATGTACAAACTTCATGCATGCCAGTGCCAAGAGGATGAGAGAATTTGACACCAAAGTATTTGAACAGAAGCAGTCTTCTGCATGTGGGCAATCTCACGAGACGTTGTCTCTTTGCAAAACCAGATGGTCTAAATGCCATGTCAGTATTATTCCTTTCAAGGAATTCTACCAATTAATTGTAAACACTTTGGACAAAATATTTGACTGGAAAGATCACACAGCATCATCAAAGGCTTCACAAATGCTGGCTGCCATGACAGCATATCGGTTTGTAGTGGTTCTCTATGTATGTGAGTGCTTTGCTAAGCTACTACTGACAATATCAATGCAGCTCCAAAATTCCAAACTCGACATACTCCAATGTGCCAAAGAAGTGAATAACCTCCTGGAGACACATCCATCCAAGCTAGTGCTGAGGAGGACTTTCATATAACTTTTGTGGAAGCTGAAAATCTGTTGAGTGAACAAATACAAGTACCATGGCAGTGTACAAACCAAACCAAAAAGTCAAATTTAGAAACAAATGAACATGAATCCTACTTTAGGATTCCATTTTTCTTGCCATACTTGGATAACCTGCTACAAGTATGAGAACAATTCGGCACTCACACCCAGACAGCTCTACACCTGCAATATCCTATTCCAATGTTAGCAAAACCACATTTGATCAGGTGAAGGAAGCTACCGAGTTCTATAAAGAAGTTCTGCTTGGAACATTGGCATACCTGCAAGGGGAAGCTGAAAAATGGTGCCATAAATGGAACAGAGAAAGTGTGAGTCACATGGGTAATGATAGAATCCCAGCAACATGCTCAGATGTCCTGGCACTTGAAAGCCTTTGTGTGTTTTATCCCAACATCTTCCAGCTCGTTAAGATTCTTTGTATTTTTCCAGTCACATCAGCATCAGATGAATGTAGTTTCAGCTGCCTGAGAAAATTAAAAACATACCTCAGGTCAACAATGCACGAAGAAAGATTGTCGAGTCTGGCACTCATGAATATTCACAGGAATAAGGTGCCCAATGAAGAAATCATTGCTGAACTAGCTTCAAAAGCTTGCGTTAGAAAAATGTGCATCAAACTTTAACAGGCAGCAGCATGCATTGATATAGTTCTAAGTAAATGTTGAATTACATTTTGTACTTGAAATGTTTTATGTTAATAATGTATTATAGTAACATTACAGTACAATTGAAATGTTTCTGTTTTATTTGCAATTTTGTTTACTAATAGTTGAGTATCTTTTTTAGAATTTTTTTTTTGTAGTTATTATGTTCATTACACAATATTTACTTACAAGCATACTAAATAAAATCAATTTTTTGTCTGTATTACTGTAATTCAGACACAGTCATAATAGTGTACTTTCTAATTATATTCTGGTTAGTATTCAGTAATCTTATTCCACTTTGTTTTCTTATATAACCAGATCACGTTAATGCTATTTTATTTCATAATAGATTATATCATTAATATAGTCACTATAATAACCATTACAAAATTATTTGTAATCATACATAAGGTTTTATTTATACAGTATAACTAAAAAATTCCACTGCCTATTTAAAATGCACAGACGTATATAAAAGTAACTTCCATTAGATTTTTTTCCTCACCTCAATTTTCATTTTCATGTCCCCGATCCCCAAATATTCCTGGGTCCCTGCATCATACTCTTCTCTCTTCCAATGGAGGTAGGCTCAATGCATTCAATCCCTGTACATCATATCTGCATGGCTAGTAGCTGATATGGCTGTTGCTCTTTGTATTCTCTCAATCTTATTAATATCTTTTACCTTAAGCAGAGAACAAATGACTATTGCATATCTAGGGCAGATCTCGTACTGTACAGCCTATTTGCGTGGATATGAACAATTTGGTTGTTGTTCTTTGTATTATTTCAATCTTTAGTATGGGTACCATACCACTGCTTCACATTCCAGTCTTGGTTAGATAAGGTTCTCTGTGAATTTTCTTATCCTATTTCCGTCCATCCATCTTATTATCATCAAAAGTTTATACTTTTCACCAATAAATCTTATGAGGTGACAAATTATGTGTTCACCACACCTAGGTATTTTTCCTTTTTGAATTGTAATTGTCTTTACTTCACATCAAGTAAATCACTGATGGCTTCTTTATAATTTTGCTCATTATTTATTAATACTTTGCACACCTTGGTATCAAAACTAATTTTCCACACTTAGACTCCAGTTGTAAATTCAATCTAGATCATTCTGTGACATTCTGCAGTCTCTTTGATCTTCTATTTTCCTCATGATCTTTGCACTAAGTGTAAATACATTAATGTAGCTTTTTGTCCTTTCAATCATGTCATTTACATAAATCAAGAACATTACAGGTGCCAACAATGACCCTCATGGGACTCCATTACTTCTCTTCATCTTGATATCCTATCCTTCACTATTATTCTTATGTACTTTTTTCAATCTCTCATCCATGTGGAAGAAGCCTCCCTTAAGTTCTCTTATGTGTAATTTTCACAATAGTCTATAATTCTTTGTTTTCCCACCTATGATATATTTCAAGGGTTTATGATCACTTATGATGACAACTTTTTTTGTCAAGAAAAATTTGGAGTTTCTTCAAAACTAATATGAGACTGAGGGCCTCCTTCTCAATGGGAGAATACCCCCTTTGATGATCCTTGATGATTTGAGACATGAGATGGGCCTCATGACACCATCCTTTTCCTGAGCAAGCATAGCACCTACCACTGCATGATTGGCATTACGAAAGATATAAAAAGATTTACTGTAATTGGGAGCTATCAAAACAGGATGGTCTGAAAGGAGCTTTTTACACTCCTCAATGGCTGCACCAGCCCCTTCATCCCACCTGAAATGATTATATGAGAGCATGCGGATTAAAGGAGCAGCTACCTCTGCAAGGTTTGGACAGTACTTCCAATATAATCCAAGCATGCCCATGAATCTTCTGATACCTCGCTTTGTCTTCAGGACCTGGAATTTCATGATGTCCTTCATTCTGGCTTCTAATGGCGTGATGCAATTTTGGGCGACCTGATGTCCTAGATAGTCAATGGTGCTCCGTGTCACTATTGTGCAGCCCTGGTATGAAATGAGGAGATGCAAAAAGTGGCTCTCTCTGACTCTCTCGCTTGTGCCCCACACATATCCTATACACGCTGAGGTAAATTATATATTTTTATATATGTGAATTAAATAGTTTTGCACCTCACCATTTCATTTGTTCTTGAGAAGCGAAAAATCCCTTTAGAAGGCAAAATAATTATACTAGATACTGGATTGAGGAACTGTTCAAATCACAGCCGAGATTTGATGCACCAACTCAAAAATAGAGGCTAGTCTGTGACATACAAATTGAGGCCCAAAATTTAATCTCTCAGACAAACAGGATTAGTAGGGTGACATCATTCATTTGAATTCAAGGTCACAGTTCTCTGAAAATAGTGCAAGCTTCTATTAACATTAATTGGATTATTTCTTGCCAGCCATTTATAGTAAAGAGCAAAATTCCATTGTTCAGTTCAGACAAGTGGACCTCTTCAAAAACCAAAATGATGGAGAAGAATATCCTTCAATAGGTAATCAGACTATATAGTATTAAGGTCACCTATGGTGAGTGCAGCAATGGCATCATTTGTGGGGGCAGAGTGAACGGACCTATGGCATAAAAAATAAAACTTCTAATGACTGTTGTGAATATTGTAATGAGCAAAAAACTGCTCAATTTCTATGTAAGTGCTGCCAATCACAACACCGATATTTGTTCACACATATCACACTGTATTCACACAGTAGAGAAACAATATGTACTCCAAGAGGACCTCATAACACGTGTAATGGTGGTTATACCCATACAATAATCATTTGTTTTTCTCACCTTTATTTCATAACATTTTCTGTCTTCATTTACATTGACTATTATTTATGAACATATCATATTAACAAATGCACTGGCATTAACATGAATCAATACAATGAGATTTATCATATACCAATGAACACTTGGGGGTAGTGTGACCTTGGAGATTTTGACATTAATATGAATCGGTGGTCTTTTCGGCTTAAGGCGAGTGGGTTGCCTACTTGGTGCCCTCTGACTGCAAAAAAAAGAAAAAAGAAAAAAAAAATACATAGAATAAATAAATGCATAAATAAATTAATAAAATAAAAGACAAACAAATGAATATATAATAGATAGATAAAATAAATAGACAAATAAATAAAAATAAAAATAACCAACATTGGTTATATCTAACACATGCAAAAATTAGTCCGAAATGGAAATTAATCTGTCTTCTTACTTTTTGATTGAATGCAGAAATTTTGTAAATACTTAAGGTGTCAACCTGTCTCCTTGACATTCAGACAAGGGTGTCGCCCACACCAGGCATGGATTTTCATGTGAAAACCTGAAGGGTGTGGTAGAGGTGGTAAGAAGTGTCTTGTTGCTAAAGGGAAAGAAGTCATGTAGGTAGCCAAGAAAGAGGGGGGATGCCTCAGGGCCCATGTCTAATTGGAGCTACAATCAAACTGATTCTGGATGTTACATGAACCTACATATATACATTAACATATAAAAGAAATAGAAATCTTGGCATTACACAAGAACTCTGCCTCTGCCTTCTACTCTCAAGCTTCAACCCCTCAACTCTACTCTCTACCTTCAATCCTCTACCTTCTCAACTCTGTACTGAATACCTACATTTAACAAATCAAGTCTGGAAACCGTCATTGTTTATGGACAAACAGCCTTAACCCCTTACCCGGCAAGGACAAGTAAACCCTTCTTCACCCAATTTTTCTTAGTGTGACGAGTAAACTCGTCCAAACATAATGTTTCAAAAACAGACACAGACGAGTATAATTGTTGAATTAGGGCCCTTCTCAGCCGTCAACAAGTATACTCGATGAATCATACATCTGGTAGCTGTCTCTTTCACTTCAGGATGCATTTGTTAGTGATATCAGTCAAATGAAGCAGACTAATTGCTTTTGAGCACATACACCCACTTGTTTTTATTTCTTTTTATAGATATATAAATTATGCCCAGATTTCAAGCTCAGAAGATGAGAATTAATATGAAGCTTCAATTAGAAGCTTGGATACATCAGATGAGAGTGCAAGTTCATCTGATGATGGCTATTCTCTCTCAAGTGAGGAGGAGGAGTGTCAACATGATGTGTTGGAACAAAGCATGCTACCTCCACCACTACGCTTCCCATTCACTGGAAATCCCGGAATATCAATTGTAAAATAAGATATAACAAAGAGTAAAATAAGTGTGTAATTTCCCTTTACTTTTGATTCTAAAGTTGAGAAGAAAAAAAAAGGGAAGATAAATTATCTCGTTTTTGGTGCAAATGGTATCTTCAGAATAAACTTTTAAGTAAAATATTGGTAATAAATAAAAATTAAATTTATTTCCATAGTCAGCATGGAAAATCCTATTAAAAAAAAAAAAAAAAAAAGTCTTAAAATGAGACATATACTCCAAAAAAAGTTGCCAGGTAAGGGGTTATGAGGGGGTATCAACCAACAACCTTCAGTGGTGACCCTACAAAACAATATGGGCTAGGAGAAGTCAATTGTAAGAGACGATTTTCATCTTCTTATGCCCATGCTGGACTGGTGCAGCCATCTTGGACGGTGACCATGCATGTGCTATAAATTGCCATTTACCAAGTGCATCATGGATCAGCAAGCAGTATGAGACCAATATCAGCAAGTGGTTTGTAATTTTGGGATCCCAGTTTTCACTGGCAAAATTAACTAATCCAATCACAAATTTCATCACTCATTCTCCAATTTATCTGTAAATATTGTTGAAATAAGTGATAAAATGTTAAATTCTCAGAAATATGATGAACTGAAAAGCAATATAAAGTCCTTATATAACAGGTTAAAATGCAAATTATTTGATAACCTAGTGTAAGAAAAAAAAATCTTATGCACAAAATGGAATCTGTATCTAACTGCATAGGACATCAACATTTTTAGAAGTTACAGATAATTTTTGTGAGTAAAATTCCTCAAAGCTCTACCTAGTAATATAAGTCAACTACCGGTAACGTACAATGACAATACCTCATTGGATGAGTTAGCTCATGTGGTAGATACCTTGCTAGAATATTCTGTACCTAATCCCTTTGTGCATGTAGAAAGCAGGTTGAATGATGCAAATGATAGTAATGTTTCACATAACAGAAATTGTAGTGTTCCACATAGAGGATCAGACAAAGGTAACCATAACCAAATATTCAACTCCGGTGTACAGCAATTCTTACATGCAACAGATTACTCACACCTACTGACCTACTGACCATCTACAGAATCATGAAAGGCACAGAAATACTTGATATAGAGGACTTGTTAAACTGGGACAGGAGAAGCACAAGAGGACATGGAAAGAAAAGAAAAAAACATAGCTACAGAAGAGATCTGAAGAAAAACAGTTTTCCACATAGAGTGGTAGACACTTGGAACAAACTGGACAAGGAAATAGTGTGTGCCAAAACCATTCAGGAGTTTAAAAGCAAACTAGACACTGCGAGATACAAAGGCAGGACACCACAAGTGTAGCTCCCCTTCCCACAAAATACAACTAGGTAAATACTTAGAAGACAAAAACTCAACCTGTGAAGAAATGATAAGTAGAGTCCCACTAGGTTTTGTATTGGCTGTGATAATATTTGCCATATATATAAATGACATGGATGAAGGTGTGGAATGTTATAAGAACTTTTTTGAAGATGATGCAAAACTACTAAAGAAACTAAGTGCGGAGGAAGACTGTAAATCACTACAGAAAGACCTGGACAAAGTCTGGGAATGGAGTCAAAAGTGGGAAGTGAACTTCAACATCAATGTAGTATAATGGAGTTTGGAAAAAGTAAAAATAGAATATCAGGGCAATATAAAAATGGTACAAAGAAGTTAAAAAGTTAGCTCAGAAAAGGACCTAGGAGTAATTATGAGCAAAGGCATGTCATCAGACAAGCATATCAACAAAATAGTCAAAGAAACTTTCAATTTACTAAGATCAATGAGAGTGGCCTTTGAAACACTGTGTTAGCTACCATCAACTCTCTAGACGTATTTCCATCATCAACTCTCCACTACAATATTTTTCTAGCACTCCACATTTCCCAACCACTCTGTGTATTGGTTTATCTCCTACCCTAGCATTGAGATCTCCCAATACCGCTACATTGATATTTCTCCCTAAACCCTCTATGCACTCATTTAAATCTATCCAAAAAGCCTCCCTTTCCTCTACACACTTCTCACTACCAGGCTCATATGCACTTACAAAAATCCACATCCTCCTTCCTAGTTTCACCTTCATCCACATTAACCTTGAAGAAACCTCCTGCCATTCCATCACACACTTACTTATCTCTTCACTTACTAATATAGCCACCCCTTCTCTCCCTCATTCTTTCCTCACTCCCGACACCCTCCCCACTCCACTCCCAAACTCAAACTGGCTCTTCCTTTCAACTTAGTTTCACTCAAAGCCAACTCATCCATCTTTATTCTAACATACTGCCTGTTTCTTCCCTATTACTCTCATCTATACCACACCCTCACACATTAAAATACCCAAACCTTAGGTTTCTGGTTGAAAAACTCCTCCTAAACCCTCTTATGCCTTTGCTTTTTTTTAGGAATGTCCCCTTTGGGGCTACAGAGAGTAGGATGCCTAGTCCTACCCTCTGTCCCATTTTTGTCACCCTTTACAACTCAAGTGGGAAGGCTTGGTGGCAGCATTCTTTCTCCCCTACCACAGGGTTTGGCAATAATGGAAACATACATTTAGAGAAGTGGTACTGGACAGTATTAAGAGTTGGGGGACAGCATAATGGAGGGACAGCAGCAGTATAAAAAAGAGTAACATCATAGAGATTTCTTCTTACACAGACAAAATAATGTGTGATTCTGATCCATAAGGGTGCCCCATATATATATACTAGCCAAATTGTGATCATTTCAATTTTTATAGAATTTGTGGAGAAAAGTTACGATGTATCAATATAACTCAATGGAAAAGGTAACACAAGTAAAATGTTAAATAAGAAAAAAATCAATATGAGGAGGGAGATGCCCTTTGGAAATAAAATATACTTGGTCATAAGAGAAGAACTGAACCAACCTTTAATTATCTTTGAATTTGAATATATTACTGCTCGCAAAAAAGTAAAATAAAAATAACCAATATTTCAACATTTGATAAAATTATACAATCATTTTACATTTACATGCTTTCTCCTTATAAAGGCTATCATAGTTTGTGGCAACATTAGTAATTTTTGTCATAAAAATACTATGCATGTTAAGGGGACACTACAGTAGTGGCGTGTTACCATACCCCTTTAACCCTTAACCCTAGCCAAAAAAAAAAAAAAAAAATTGGAAATGAAATATAGTTCTCCAAGTACCTGGAGTGATAGGGTATCAGAATATATATGTTTATGGGGGTCTATCTCCTAAACCATAGGTGTTTGTGAACAGACAGACAGAGGCTACTACTTTATTATAGTAGATATATATATATATATATATATACACACATGAGGAGTGTTTCTTAAGTACAGTTTTGAAATAAAAATGAAAGAAGTAGACTTTTCATAACAATTTTATCTTTACATGAAAGTCTGTACTGTAATCTACTTTTTAACATAATTTCCACCAATATTAAGGCATCATATTGTACAACCAGCTTTTGAATACCATCCTCATAGAAATCTGCCGCCTAATTAGAGACCCACTGCAACACGGCAGTTTTGACATCATCATCATTGTGGCGCTGACCACCCAGATGCTTCTTCAAATGCAGGAAGACATGGTAGTTACTGGGCGCTAGATCGGGGCTGTACGGAGGGTGATCAAGTTGTTCTCAGTCAAATGATCTGATTACATCTTGAGTTTGATTGGCTGTGTGTAGAGTGTGAGTGAAGGTCGTCCATTTTGTTCCTCATCATGCACATTTGTATGGCCATCTTTAAAAGCTCTCACCCATTTCCCCACCATCCCATCACTCATAATGTTTTCTCCATACACTTCACTGATCTGACGATGAATTTCAGCCACTTTCACACCTTTAGCAGTAAGAAAATGAATCACAGCGCATATTTCACAGTTGGCGGCATTCTCAATCGGGGGAGGCATTTCAAATACTCACAAACTTAAACATGTTCAGATGATTCAGTAATGGTGGCTGTGGCTAGCCAAGAGATAGCAGTACACAACGCGCACACACCAAGTGCCGACCGCAGTGCCACAACAGCAGAATTTCAAAATAGTACTTACTTAAAAAACATGCCTCATATATATATATATATATATATATATACATAAACACACACATATATATATATATTATCAGTTGACAAGTCTAGATGCATCTTACTCTTTGATTGCTGAGATCACCTCATGTAAGTTATGTCATGAACAAGAAATGCAAATGATTAGGGAAATTACTTCAGTAACTCTAGGGAAGCACTTACATGTAACAGATAATTTGATGGCATGTAAAGGTTAGGTCAGTATAAGTGAAGTAGTACACACCCACTGAGAGTAAAGTTCAAGTTGCAAGCCATGACAAATGAAGTGACCACTAAGTCTTGGAGGTTTGCACAAGAAGAAAAGTTGAGAGAGGAAGAAAAAAAAAAAAAAGGATTAGGAAAAATGTTAACAAAGAGAAATGAGCAAAGACACAAGAGCTGTCAAAGGAAGCCAAAGACAAAAACTATAGACAGAGGGATGATTTTTTTTTTTTTTTTTTAGTTGTCAATCAGTTGAAGAAATTAAGAAAAAAAAAAAAAAAAAGGCAGTATTGCAAAAGAAACACTACAATGAAACTTAGAGCAGCATATTCTAATGTTGATGGTTTACTATTGGATAGATTAGAGATAAATGAATACTTAAGGATAAACAACCCTGATATTTTGTGTCTGGGAGAGACAAAACTCCCAAGAAATTTTGACACACAATCAGGGAACAACAAATATACCTTCTAGAAAAGAGAAGATAAATTGGGTGCAGGTTTGTGGTGGAAGGTGACATAAAGGTGGAAGAAGCAAATATGAGTGAAGACAAGGCTGAAATAATTCACTTAAGAATTAGTACTAAAGGGCACAAGACAAGAGCTTGGAATGAAGCTGAATATGAAATAATATTATTGGATACAGCTCTTTTCCTAAAGAAGAATATTGAACAAAGTATATAGTCCTTATTGGAGATTTTAATTGCAGTAATGTCAATTGGGAGGATTGGGAAGCAAGTGGCAAAGCAGATTCCTAAGGAAATAACTTGTTAGCATAGCAATGGAGAAAACAAGCACCCAATGGGTAAAGAAAGTAAACCAGGTAAGAGATGACATTCCCACAATATTAGATCTACTACTATCATCAACTCATTAAAGTACCTTTGCCCCATAGGAAAAAGTGACCATGTAACAACTGGATTTCAGCTCGAGGATAAGGAAATAAAGCCTAGGAATCAATCATACAGACAAGGGAGACTCAATTTTAGGAAAGCAGATTACTTAGGGTTGATTTATTTATTTATTTATTGGAAGAAGCCAACTGGGAGGAATTCATGAATACCATAGGAATAAGGAGGAAATGGAAAATCTTTCTTGGCATTTACAACTAGGAAGTAAACAAACATATACCAATGACTAGTGGAAGGAAGCAGAAATAGGACTGATTTAACAAAAAATGTGAGATTGCAAAAAGGGTAAGGACATGGCTTGGGGAGAATGGAGGATGAAAAGAAGCAATAAAACAAAAGAAGCTTGCAAACAACATAGGAATAACTATACAAGAATCTGTTGGGGGAAAGAAAGCAATTTTGATAGAGGCAAGGTAGATAAATGCAAAGATGAACCAATTTTTTTTAAAGGTTTGTAAATGGTAAAGTGAGACACAGTAAAGTAATCACCAAGTTAAAAGTGGGTGGTGAGGCCTTTGAAGAAGCCTCAGCTCAGGCAGAAATAATGAATGAAATTTTCCAATCAGTCTTCACAAAAGAGAGCACTTTTTTGGAGGAAAGTGAAAAAAAAAAAACAGGTTTAGAAAATAAAAATGAAGAGGTGCTGGAAGTGACTAGTCTCTTAGGATTGTTAGATGTGAAAATGGCTTCAAGAGCTGATGTGATCTTAAGAATGTAGGGAACAGCTAAAAGACAAAATTCAGTCTTATTACAAGTTTATTGAAAGAAGGTACTGTGCCATTTGATTGGAAAAGGACAAATGTGGTACTAATTCACAAAGGTGGATATATATATATGTATATATATACAGGTATATATACAAAGAGCTCTTTCCCCCTTATAAGGGAAGTATCTAGTTCAGAGCCACATACCTATTCCCTCCCATTTCACTCCCCTCCACCACCCTTTACCCCTTCCATCTCAGCTCCTCATGGAGGACAGGTCATCCCTGCATCCGCCAACTGCCCTGGGTCACACGCAATGCAGCAAGACACAGCACATCAATAGCAAGGCCTCTTCACTTAATTGGCGACCCCCCTCCACTCCAACCCCTCATGCAGAAAAAGAGAAGACAGGGAAAATTCCTTCATGCATCTTAAAAAAAATATATATTATTCACACATAAGCACCCCTCCCTTTCTTGCATAACTGTATCATCCACACACATTCTCCACTCATCCCTATCTCTTGCCTGCTCCCTTCCTTGCTCAACAGAGATTGAAAGAAGGCACTGTGCCACTTGATTGGAAAAAGGCAAATGTATTCTCAAATGTGGAAATAAGGTGACACCATTGAATTATAGGGCAGTATCACTTACCAGCACAATAGCAGTGGTCGCACTTATTTACTTTTTTCAAACTTGCCAAGTGAACTAGTTGAATTCAATTTGGCTAGTCTGCAAGACTTTTGACAAGCCCACAAAAAAAAAAGACCAGTCCTCCTTGTTTTTAACTGCATAACATAATGTTAATTTTGGGATAGCCTGGGTACTATTCAGTAATTCACATCCAACAGCCCAACATAAACATTATTCTATCCCCCTCCCCTGATAACCTATCAACAGACATCATGGGATTTCAGATTGAGTGACAATCAAAAACTTTGCTTTATTAATCTGTTCATTAGTAACCCAGAGTAAAGCTGAGATACCTTGGACTTAAGTCTTGACTTTAATCTAGATAATGCAGAGACACAGATGCATGCAAATATTATACATACATACATACATATACCAAGGCTTTTTCCCCCTTCCAAGGGAGGTAGCCAAAAAGGGAAAGGCATAAAAACACTCCCACCCATTTCATCCCCAAATACACTCCACACCCCTCCCACCCTTCCTCTCATCTGAGCACCTCCTGGATGACGGGTCATCCCTGCACCCCGCCCACCGCCCTGGGTCAGAAGCAGTGTCGCAAGACACAGTACATCCACAGCAAGGCCGCTTCATTTAATCGGCGACCCCCCCTCTCCGTCCCACTTTGCATATAAGGAGAGGACGGGGAGAAATCCCTTCGGGCTGCGTCAAAATTTACTCACACATACTACCCCCCCCACCCCCCCGCCCATTCCTCCTCATTTAGTCACAACATCATCCATATACAACCATTCTCCACTCACCTCTGTCTTCCGTCCTCTCCCTTCCTTCCTCAACAGACATTCCCCTCTTCCCCAAAGCCCCCTTCACCCCATCCATCCACCTCATCCTAGGACGTCCCCTCATGTTCACTCCCTCCACATCTGCCTTCCATACCTCTTTTACTAGTCTTTCTTCACTCATTCTTTCCATGTGTCCAAACCATCCTAATATTCTTTCATCAACCCTCTCTCCCAAATCCTTTTTCACCCCTGTTCTCCTCCTCACCTCCTCATTTCTCACTCTATCTAGCCTAGTAACCCCCGCCATACTTCTCAGACACCTCATCTCAAACACATTCAAACTCCTTCTCTCTTCTTCTCTTATGTTCCACGTTTCTGCCCCATACAGTGCTGTTGGCACAATCACTCCTTCATACAGTCTCCTCTTCGCATCCCTTCCCAAATGTCTATTTCTCATTACACTCTTTAAACCACCAAGGCATTTACTCGCTTCTCTCAATCTACATTCTACCTCCACCTTCACTCCACCTTTTCCTGCTACACTTGCACCCAAGTATCTAAAACTATCCACTTCCTCCAGTCGCTCTCCCTTAATGTTCACTTCCAGTCTACTGCCACTTTCACCCCTTGTACATCTCATCACCTTACTTTTACCCACATTTATCTTTAGCTTTCTTCTATCACACACTCTCCCAAACTCTGCCACCAGCTTCCTCAATCCCTCCTCTGACCCTGCCACAAGCGCAGTGTCGTCCGCAAACAACAGCTGGCTCACCTCCCACTTTTCTCCATTTTCTTTAACCATCTCCAATCCCTGACTCACTACCCTAGCATTCACCTCTCGCACCACCCCATCCATGTATAAGTTGAACAGCCAGGGCGACATAACGCATCCTTGACGAAGTCCCACCTTTACTTCAAACCACTCACTCTCTCCATTTCCAATCCTAACACATGCTCTACTACTCACATAAAAACTCTTGACAGCTCCCAAAAGCTTTCCTCCTATCCCATAAATCTGCATAACCTCCCACAGTGCCTTTCTGTCTACCCTATCATAAGCCTTTTCCAGATCCATAAAAGCCCAAAAAACATCCTTCCCCTTTCCTATAGCTTTCTCACATATCTGTCTTACCATAAAGATCCGATCTACACAACCTCTACCCATCCTAAAACCACACTGCTCCTGACCAATCACTGCCTCCGCTCCTCTCCTAATCCTCTCAATTAAGATTCTCCCATAAGCCTTCCCTACTACACTCAACAGGCTAATCCCTCTGAAATTACTACATTCACACTTGTCCCCTTTTCCCTTGTAAAGAGGAACTATACAGGCACTACTCCAGTCCTCCGGTACTCTACCCTCTCTCCAGCACACATTAAATAATCTCGCCAACCAGTCCACCATCACTGAACCTCCCTTTTTCAGACATTCTGCATGACATCCATCCAGACCAGGTGCCTTACCTGCTTTCATCATCTTTACAACTGCCTTCACCTCATCCTTCCTTATTTCTCCTCCATTCTCCTCACTCATCACTCTCATTTTCTTCGTATTTCCCACTGCAGCTATCTTTCCTTCCCTATCCTCCTTCACATTCAGCAACTCCCTAAAATATTCTGCCCATCTTCCCCTCACTGCCATCTCTTCCATTATCAACTCTCCATCTGTACCTTTTACCTTTTCTTCCCTACTTGATTCGCCTCCTCTTCCTCTCTTAATTTCTTTCCAAAACATCTTTTTATTACTTTCAAAATTTTCTGTCATACTCCTACCCCATTTCACATCTGCTCTCCTCTTTGCCTCCTTTACCTTTTGCTTTACTTCTCTTTTCTTTTCTTTGTACGTCTCATATGACTCCCCTGTCCTCTTTTGTAACCAATCTGTGAATGCTCGCTTCTTCTCTTCTACAACCTTCTTTGTTTCCTCATCCCACCATTCACTACCCTTTCTTCTATTTCCCCCTGTCCTTCTTGTTCCACACACCATCCTTGCACACTTTAAGACTCCCTCCTTGAACCATCCCCATTCCTCCTCCACACCCATCTCTGCTCTATCCTTTACTCCCTCCCACTCCTCCTTCAGCTTCTTTTCGTACTCCTTCTCCTTTTCCTTTTCATTCAAGGAGTTCACTCTAAGAACCTCCCTACCTTTTGTCCCTTTCCTCCTTCTCCATCTATCCTCCACTCTCAACTTACCTTCCACCAAAAAATGATCTGATATTCCCCCACCCTCTCCCCTTAGCACATGTACATCCTTAACTCTTCCTATCATAATCCTATTTACCACTACATAATCCATTAGCGCTCTATCTACCACCCTTCCCTCCACCACCCTCTCCCATGTGTACTTATGCTTGACTTTCTTCCGAAACACTGTATTTGCTATCATCAACTCTCTTTCTAGACACATTTCCACCATCAACTCTCCACTACGATTCTTTCCTGGAACTCCACACTTCCCAACCACTCCATTGATTGGACCATTTCCCACTCTAGCATTAAGGTCTCCCAGTACTATTACATTGACATTTCTTCCTAAACCCTCTATGCACTCATTTAAATCTATCCAAAAGGCCTCCCTTTCTTCCATGCTCTTCTCACTGCCCGGCCCATATGCACTTACAAAGACCCACATCTCCTTTCCCAGTTTCACCTTCATCCACATTATCCTTGAGGAAACCTCCTTCCACTCCACTACCCCTTTACCTATCTCCTCACTTACTAGAATAGCCACCCCTTCCCTCCCTCGCCCTCTCTTCACTCCTGATAACCTCCCACTTACACTCCCAAACATACACTCACCCTTCCCTTTCAACTTAGTTTCACTCAAAGCCAACACATCCAACTTTCTTCTCACAAACATACTACCTATCTCTTCCCTTTTACTCTCATCTGTACCACATCCACGCACATTAAAAGACCCAAACCTTAGGGTGCTGGCCCGAGGCCCGCCAGCACCCCTTATGCCTTTTCTTTTCGATTTAGGAAGTTGCCCCTTGGGGCTACAGGGAGAAGGATGCCTAGTCCCTCTCCCCGTCCCTTTCTTCTCGCCTCTTACAATCCAAGTGGGAAAACTTGGTGGCAGTATTCTTTTCCCCCACCACAGGGAATTCCCCCAATCAGAAAGAGAATACTCAGAGAAATGGTACAGGACAGCAACAAGGGGTTGGGGGACAGCATAACGGAGGGACAGTCGTAGTATAAAAATATTATAGCAAAAGGAAATCAATTCATAGTCAACAATGAACAGTTAGTCATGGTAGTCACATGACACTTGTAGCAGTTGTAATATAATGTAATGTAATATAATGTAAGGCAGAATTCATAACTGCACATTTACCTATGCACATCCTACAGCAAAGCAGGTGACCATACACCAATACATCAGTGCAACATCGTATGATATATAACTATATATACCTACGCATATATTTTATCTGTATCAAGCCCTATTTTTTCCTGTAACATCTTAGCATGTAGATGCACAATATATGTACCCATGTCCACAATATAATTTGGTAGATATTATATGAATATGTCCTATGCTGATAGGTTAGATGTGGCATTTCTGTATGCCTGGGCAGAGATGCCCACAGGCCTGAGACCTAGGGTCAATAAGTGCTTCTGATTAGCAGTTTTAGTTACTTGTAGTACAATTTTTAAATTTACTTAATAATATCACAATATCATGTAACCTCACCTTATATTTCCTCTTATGTACACGCACGATCTCATGGTGACACACATCATAACTGGTGACCGTCTGGAGTGACCATTTTATGTGGATAAGAGTAACGCGTGGATGACTGATTCAAAGTGGCTGTTGTGTTTTACTCCAGTGACGGCTTCAATAGATTGTGTGCCATATCTAACAGGTGCCATAGCGACAACATATAAAGCTCACTTTCTACACATTCTTCAACCTCATCACAGAAACTATGTTGCAGAATGACACCATGACACCACCCAAACATTCACTCATCATGTCAGCTGCAACACAAACAACAGTAGCTGAATTGACACAACATTTCCAGTAAAAGCAGCAGTCACCATCCAACCCCTGCAATTTGACAAAACTTCTCCAGCATGCTGTTTTCTTCTACTAGACTCCCAATTTATTTTGGCAAACATCACCACATCCAGCTTAGCGATAATGTCATCAACTCCGCCGACTATGACAGATTGACGAGGAAGCTGACCACCATCTTCACCAAGACCCAACCAGAACTGTTTGATGTCCTCGTGCATCAAAACCATATAATGCATGAGAAAACTATGATATTCCTTTGAGAGCTCAGGAAGATTGGGCAACAGCTGAACATGGACAATGAATTCCTGAAACTCAAGTTTCAAAAGGCAGTTCCCAGTGACATTCAACCTTTCCTTGCAACACATGAAGAAACCCTGGATGAATTAGCCTGTGTTGCCAAAGCATTGATGGCTTATGGCTCCAGCAACCAAAATGCTTTAGTGCCAGTGGTTAGTAACAAAGTGTCATGTCCACTCTCTCATAACAGTGTAGTGTTTCAGAGTAGCTAAAGCTCGGCTTTACCAACATTCCTATTGGAGTAAGGCTATTCCATGAGGATCAACGGCAATGAATATATAGGTATCACTTGTATTATGGTAGTAGAACTAAGTCATGTAAACAGTGGTGTATGCTTTCTTCCATTTCCAGTAACATTTTGCCTGACTCCTATCCTAATTCTCATTCCTCATCCCCTGCTCCTAGTTCTAGCCAATCGGGAAACTAGATAGGCAGTCCATAGAAGTACTAGAAGTACCCCTTGCAATTCTCATCATCAGTCATCATCATCACATCATACGTATTGTGATAGGCAAGGTTCATTTATTTTGGGGTCTAAGTCAAATGTCTCGAACTTGTTCAAAATAAAGATGTATTTTGTTTACACCTATAGACCACGGGAATCACAGCCACAATCAAGGAAATTGAAATTGGTGTTTTATTTGCTTTCATGTTCCCAAACAACCAATTCAGTAATCAAAAATACATGCCAACACTGTGGATCCCAGCCCTGCAGCTCCAGCTACCAAGTGCTCTGCTCAGTGCATATTTGATGGAGGTGAGAGTTGGGCATCATTCACGTTGGAATAGATTTCATCTGAGCATAGTTTTTCAAGCCATAAACTTCATATTTTCATATTAAAAGTGGGAAAATATGAAATCGTAAAGAGTATTTCACAAAATTAATAATGTTTGTACAACACTAAAGCAATATTTTGGCTATTCACACGGAGTAGTAACTTTAAATTTTGCTCATTTTTGGCTAGTCTGCCATGATTTTGGCTCACCATTGGCTAGAAGGCTACCATTAATTTTGAACCCTGAAAAGCAAAATTATGAGAAAGGATTTTGTAAGATCAACAAACCAAATATCTTGAAAATATAAACATTCTGCCAGTCAATTTGGCTTCAGATCTGGAAGATCATGTTTGTTGAACTTTATTAAACTTTTATTCGAGAGTGATGGCTGTACTGCAAGAGTGAGGGGATGATGAACTATGTGTACCTCGATCTGGAGAAGGCATTTGATAAAGTACCTCACAGTACCTCACAGTCGACTATTGAGGCAAACTACTAGAATGGGTGAAATATTTTTTTTGAAGGAACGAGCAATGGGCTGCACCCCACCCTGCTACATGGGGGCTCAGCCCTTGGGGCAAGCTCACTTCCCTTGCAGCCAATCAGTTGTTGTTGTTGTTCCCTAGACTGTCTGTTTGAGCAGTCCCGTCTCCCCAAGGAATGCCACAGCCGAAACTGGGTTTTCCCACAAATCCTTTATAGAATGTATGTTGTGTTGTTTGCGTGCATGATTGTGTATAATGCAGTTTTCCATTATGTGTTGTATGGTATGGGGTGAAGTGTTACATCCTGGGCAGCTGTTCACAATGCAGTCATCCAGCCTCTTCTGGTAGCTTAGAAGTGCTGTGTGGTGGCCGCACCGCAGTCTGGCCAGGTGGACTCTGTCCTTTCGTGGGAGAGAGGATTCAGAAGGGTGGATATCAGGGGGTCTGGCATGCAGCAGTGTGTTGTCTTTCAGTGTGTTAATGGAGCGGTGAGTGATATGATTATGAATATGTTTCCGGAGGCTGGTATTTGGTGGTTGTGGAGGAAGAGAAGAGAGTATCTGTGTGTGATACAGGTCTTTTGGTGTTGTTTTAATGTTTCTTGGTGTGTGTGGGTGTTCTGCTATGTAGTGTAGTGGGTGTGATGTGTTTGTGGTGGCTGCGGCAAGTGTTTGTGTGCCTCTCATGTCAAGGTGGTCCTTGACTTTGAGGACTTTTGTTTCATGGTGTAAATGGTCTGTAGGTGTTGTATTTGTGCAGCCTGTAATTGTTTTTAGGGCTTTGTTTTGTATGATTTGAAGGGTGTTGTGGTGTGTCTCACTGAGATTAGGAGCCCATGCAGGACTCGCATAATTCATCACTGAGCGTATGCATCGTTTGTATATTGTTGTATTAGTTTCTTTGTTTTGTCCAAATGTTGTTCCAGTGATTGACTTAAGTGCATTAAGTCTAGGTGTGCATTTGTTTTTTATGTTTGTGATGTGTTGTTTGAAAGACATGGATGTATTGTATGTTACACCAAGAATTTTCGGTGTGTTTGTGTGTGGTATTAGAGTGTTGTTGATGTAGAGATGAGGTATGTATTTGTGTTCTTTTGTCCAGTTGGTGAGAAGTGTTGCTGTAGATTTGGTTGGAGCTATTTTGAGTCTGTTTGTGATGAACCATGTGTTGAGTGTATCAAAGTATGGCTGGATTATTTCTGCAGCTTTGTCTGTGTTACGATGTGTGCATGTGATTGTTATGTCGTCTGCGTAGGGAGAGATTTGTTTTTCTGAGGTGTCTGGTGTGGGTAAGTCATGCATGTATAGATTAAAGAGCGTAGGGGATAGAACAGAGCCCTGTGGTACTCCATTCTTAATGTTTCTGATGTGCGATGATTGGGCATTATATGACACCTAAGCATTCCTACCTGCCAGATAATTGGCCAGCCATCTTTTGGTGTTATTGTGCATGTCTGTGTTATATATTTTATTTGTTAGGTTGTGGCGGGGGATAGCATCAAAAGCTTTACTAATGTCTAATGTTATAAGAAGTGTTCTGTGGTGGGGCCTATCTGAATTGATGCCATCTAAAATTCAATCAGTTGTCTCTGTTGCTGTGACATCACTGATCTTGGCCAATCAGTCATCTCCGTTGCAATGACGTCACCACTCAGCCAATCAGGGGTCGGAGGGGACGTGTCCCCTTGAGTCACTTCCGGCGGAAACAGGCAGATATGATTTTTTCTTTTTTTCTTTTTTTTTGTGTATTAGACGATACATGAGGGCAGTAGTAAAGAATAAGATGTTAAGATGGAGAGCAGTTATGAATGGAGTTTCACAAGGTTCAGTGCTTGCACAAATAATGTTTCTCATCTATGTCAGTGATATGATAGCAGGAACAACAAACTATGCCAACATGTTTGCAGATGATGCAAAAAAATCATGAGAAGAGTGAAAAACGAGGACGACTGTAGACTACTTGAAAAAGATCTTGACATTATTTTTGCATGAGGCCAAGAATGGGAAATGAAGTTTAATACCAAAAAATGTAAAGTATTGGAAATGGGCAATAGTGACAAAAGACCATACTTAAACTATTCCTTGAAAAGTGAACCCATTACTAAAGAAAGAAAAGAAAGAAAAAAGAAGAAAAAAAAAAAAAGAGAAATATTTAGGAGTACTGATAAAAGACAACCTGTCACCTGAAAGACATATGTATATGGACTACTACAGAAGATTAAAGTGGCATTTCACTATATAGATAAAGCTGTAAAAAAAAAATAAAAAAAAAATAAACTCATTGAAACCCTGATCCATCCAAGACTGGAATATGTATCTGTAGTGTGGTCCCCACAAAGAGTGAAGGATATAAGCAAGATTGAGAGAATACAAAGAGCAGCAACCAAACTATTCCTCAGCCTTGCAGATAAAACATATGAAGAAAGACTAAAAGTACTGGGTCTACCAACTTTGAAAGATCAAAGAGAAAGAGGTAATATGATTACAGTATTCATGTCACTAAAGGGGATATATTGTAATGGCAGAAAAATCTCCTGATTAGAGGTGGGAGGGCTTTAAGAGGACATGGGAGCAAATTAAGAAAGGCCACATGTCTATATGATGTAAAGAAATGCAGTTCCACATAGATGCATAAATACTTGAAATAGCTTAGAAAGTGATACAGCCCAAGGTCAAACAATACACGAGTTCAAATCTAAATATAATTGGAAATCAAGGATATAGATTAAGTTGGAACTGTACATGAAT
Organism: Oratosquilla oratoria; assembly: GCF_046742065.1. Lineage (NCBI taxonomy): Eukaryota > Metazoa > Arthropoda > Malacostraca > Stomatopoda > Squillidae > Oratosquilla > Oratosquilla oratoria. The sequence goes on along the minus strand of NC_134802.1, from coordinate 16,685,046 downwards.
TTAAGGCTAGGTATGATAAAAATCAGAGAATAGGAGACAGGACCCAGTGAGCATTACTCTTTTCCTGTATACTGCTTACTTGCTTACAGAAGTCCATCGCAGACAACGATGACCTCACTCCATGTCTTGATTGATGATATATGAGTAGAGATGTGTTGATGTTTTGGTGATTTCATTCAAATTCAGTTGGTGGCTTATTATGGCTAATTAGTCCAATTCTGGAATTGCAGATGCAGCCACAAATGTTACAAGGGAAATGTCCTTCTGCATTTTGTGGACCATGATGCTGAAGATGTTGTTGTTCTGCAGTCCTGTTTATATCAGTGGTCAGTCATTCACTTCCTTGGTGGCAGATGTTATGCCAACCTTGTCTTTTGGAGGCCAGGTCTTCAAGATTTGAAGGAGTGATAGCACATTTTTTCAAAGTCATTTTCATGTGGTCTTCACATCTTTTTTCTGGGTCTTCCTACTCTCTGAGTACCTTCAGCTAATTCGCTATAAAGTATCTTGCGGGGAGGTTTGTATGCAGGCATTTGGATGGTGTGACCCAACCATCTAAGTTGACACTGAGATATAATAGTTTCAATTGGGTCAATGCGTGCTCTGCTACAAATTTCTGTGTGTGGAACTCTATGCCACCACTTCACACCCAGTATACGTTGGAGGAATTAGTGTGAAAAGCTTCCAGTTTTTTCAGGTGACGTCAGAACAGCACCCATGACTTGCTTCCATACAACAGTTTGGATAGGCAGACCACTTTATAAACAGAGATCTTGGTGGTGATGGTGAAGTCTCTGTTCATGAAAACTCTATAAGAGCCTCCCAAAAGATGCAGAAGCTAGTCCGATCCACCTAAAAAAAACTGTCATCCACATATTGCAGTTCATGTATTGCCTCCATGGTGACAAGTGTCTTGGACTGCAATCTTTGTAGGTTAAATAGATTGCCATCTAAACGGTAACAGATGTGGATGCCATCTGCAGGGCTGATGTTCTGCTTAGCAATTGTCATGACAGCTGCCACAAAGAGATTGAAAATGATGGGTGCAATGACACATCCCTGCTTTACGCCAGTTCCTACAAGGAATGGATCGGATGTTGAGCCTGAGTTTATTAGTCTAGCCATTGATCCATCGTGGAAGGATCTAAGTACTGCAAGGAAGGTGGGGGCAGCCAAACTTCCTCAGTATTTCCCAGAGCAGGGTTCTGTTGACAGTCTCAAATACTTTGGCTAGATCAACAAAGATCATGTAGAGATCTTGTTGTTGTTCAATGGCCTTTTCTTGGAGTTGTCTAGCAACAAATACCATGTTTATAGTGCTTCTTTCTTTTCTGAAGCCACTCTGTGATTCTGGTAGAACCTCTTCAGCAATGTGATTGAGGAGCCTGAAGAGAAGAATCCTGGTAAGCACCTTGCCAGATGTTGCAAGGAGGGAGATGCCTCTGCTGTTGCCACATACAGCCCTGTCGCCTTTCTTCGTGAATATGCTAACAATATTGGCATCTTTCCATTATTGTGGACAGCAACTAGAGATCCAGACTTTCTGGAAGATGTTGTGCAGGAAGTCTGTAATAGCATCCCCACCATGTTTGAGAATTTCTGCAGGGATGCAATCTGGACCAGTGCCTTGTTTTTAAGGCTTGTTACTGCTTTATGCACTTCCTGGCAAGTGGGCATGTTGTCTAATTCTGGTAGTAAGGGAATGTCTGGGAGAGTGTCAAACACAGTGGAGTCTGTGGGATTGCCCATGTTTAGGAGGTGTTGGTAGTGCTCAGCCCAACAGTCCAGTACTTCTTTTTTGTCTATAATAAGTCTGGCTCTGTCTGCACTTCTAACAGGGTAAGTTGGGTTTCTTTGTGGCCCATATGCTCTTTTTATGGCACTATAAATCTCTTGCTGGTTACCTGTATCAGTAAATCCTTGAATTGCCTCTGCCAATCTTATCCATCATTCATTTTGGATTGTTCTCGTCATTTGTTGAACCTTTGACCTAGCTTCTGCAAAGGTTGCTCATGTTGTGACACTTGGGTTGTTAATAGCTGCTTGATGAGCTTTCCTTTTTTATCTTCAAGTAAGTGGTGGATGTTTGCCAATTGTTTGTCAAACCAGTCACAATGTTTCTTCTTGGCGGTGCCGAGGATACTTTTTGCAGAGTCAAGGAGTATGTTGCATATGTGATCCCACTCTTGGTTTAGACCTTCTTGTGTTGGAGGAAAGACAGGTTGATCAAGGTCTAACAGATGGTTTGTTAAATTTTCTTGGAAAGAGTTTCGTTTTACTGGGTCGCTTAGGGAGTTTAGGTTTACTCTTGGATCCTGTATACTACAATTAGGTAAATACTTCTATTTACTCATTTATATCTGTACTTTCAACTCAAAGCAATGCCCTCAAGTATGTGTATACCACCTGTACTATGGCATGAATGTCAAAAATTGCAAGAGTTGGTGCTTTCATCCCCTAACCAACTCACATTCAGCTTCACCTGTGTCATGACCTATTTCTTCCATACAGACAGGAAACTGAATGAGCAATCCATATATCTTGTTACAGCCACTGGATTGTCACTTAAGGGGGTACGCGACACCTGGGGGGGTGAATTTGGTCAAGATATGGCATTTTTCAAAACTGTGTTCAAAATGTTCGTATACCACTTAGAAATAAATCCCGACAAATAATTTTCCAGCCGCGCGCAATTTAAAGGTCCTGGGTGAGGTTTAAAGGGACAGATTTAAAGGCGCAACCCACACTAGAGGGAGGCGTGCCACTTAGGACCTTCAGGCGCAGCGAATAACGTTGAAATTTGATTGAATTTACACTTGCCCAGTGTATCAACGGCCAATACGATTGTGGAGGGGAAGGGAGGAAGGTGGAGGGAGAATATTTCGCCAACTTTGTGCGAAACTAAGCGTTAGTTCCCGGCTAGCTCTGAAAAGGGAAGTACGCATGTCTCATGAGCTCTCATTGCAATCTATTACTTTAGCTAGTACATATTACTCTTTAGTACAGTCATCATGGGTAGCAAAAAGAACAAAAGAACATCACAATGACAAAAAACAGCAGTTAAAGACGACTAAAGATCTCACCACCTCTCACTCCACCACCGCCCTCACCTGCACCTCTGTGACGGTGACAGAGGTAAAGGACAACATTAGACTAAACAATTCAAAGAGGAAGATTAAATCCATAGAAGAAAGCAAGAGGAAAAAGATCAAGGCTATACAGGAAGAAGAAAGAAGAAGGGACATCATATGATGCTGGAGGGGGTGCCCTACCAACATAGATTGGCGAGGGGAATCTGATGAGGAAAGAGAAGGCGCCCACTACTGGAAAATAAACCTCTTTCCAATTATTTAGATACCCTGAAGACCCCCAGCAGAGAGGTTTCATATGAAGAAACCGCCAAAGGTGCAAAAAAACAAATTATATGATGTTGTCGTCTGTGCGTCGTCACTACTGTGACATACTTATACTTTAGTTTTTCAGTATTTAAAGTACTTATAATTAAAATATGTTGATAATTTTTACTGTACTTACTTATTATATAATAAGAATTAAGCCATGACAAAATCAGTCAAATTGGTGAAACTATAAGCAAGTTACAGATATATTCATATTTCAAGTTGCCATATCTCCGTTCGATATTTTTCTACTTTTTTTTAATCATAAAAAATCTAATATACATTAGATTTAGATGAAACTTACAGGGAATATTAATTTTAGTAACTGCTAGGGCCGATCGTTCGAATATTTTGAATAGGATGAAAGAGTTCGGAGTAATAATGGAAACGAGCAAACAAATTGTATTTTTCACGATTTTTGCCAGACATTAAAATTGAAATGCCTGTATGCAAAAGTATAAAGGAAATTGTTCAATTACTCAATGACCGGCCCTAGGTGTGCCTACTGACTAATCATAGCCAAAATATAAAACAAATTGGTCCACGTATTATGGTGCTGTGCACTTTTAAATGTCGCTACTGGTATACGTACATGTGTACATGTGTACATACATCATTCTGCTTCACCTAAAATGTAGGCAATATGGATACCTATTTACCTGAGAAGTTTCAGCTCTTTACTCTAAATATTTTAGAAAATGACCTCCAGGTGTCGCGTACCCCATTAAACTAAGAGCCAAAAACAGTTGGGTTGCAAGAGATTTTCTTTCCTTATTGATACTGGTTCCACAATGTCACTATTACCATTTGATCCTGATATAACCCCATTTCTAAGATCAATTGCAGTAGCACTCACTAATGCTTCAGGTGAATCTATACATTGCCATGATGAGGCAGATGTAGAACTAGGTACTCCAAGCATCAGGCATTCATTACCTTGGTCATTTGTGGTAGCTTTAGTAATACATCCAATTTTAGGGACAGATATCTTAACAGCACAGTCACTGATTACAGATTGTAAAAACAAGATATTGACTAACACCACCACACAAAACCACATTGCTCTTACTACTTGAGAAGTTTCTTTTTCCATGCACTCAATTATTATGTTAATATTGATCCTAGAGTTTGCTCTTTACTTTCACAATTTCCAGATCTCACTTCTCCTTTGTAATTTTCAGATACCAAGTTGGATACTGTTTATAAAACACAAGAGGTGACATGATTACAGTGTTCAGGTCACTAAAGGGGATAGATTGCAATGATAGATGAAATCTGATTGAAGATGGGAGGGCTTTAAGAGGTCATGGAAGTAAATTATGAAAGACCACATGTTGAAAGGATGTGAAGAAATACAGTTTTCCATATAGGTGTATAAATATGTGGAATAGCTTAGGTGATATAACCCAAGCTCAAACAATATATAAGTTCAAATCTAAATATGATAATTGGATGTGTTGGCTTTGAGTGAAACTAAGTTGAGAGGGAGGGGCAAGTGTGAGTTTGGGAGTGTAGTTGGGAGGTTCTCTGGAGTGAAGAGAGGACAAGGGAGAGAAGGGGTGGCTATACTGGTAAGTGAAGAGATAGGTAAACGTGTAGTGGAGTGGAAGGAGGTTTCTTCGAGGTTAATGTGGATGAAGGTGAAACTGGGAAAGGAGATGTGGGTTTTTGCAAGTGCATATGGGCCTGGAAGTGAAAAGAATGTAGAAGAAAGGGAGGCTTTTTGGATTTATTTAAATGAATGCATAGAGGGATTAGGGAGAAATGTCAATGTAATAGTATTGGGAGACCTTAATGCTAGGGTAGGAAATGAACCAATAGACGGAGTGGTTGGGAAGTGTGGAGTTCCAGGAAAGAATCGTAGTGGAGAGTTGATGGTGGAAATGTGTCTAGAAAGTTGATGATAGCAAATACAGTGCTTAGGAAGAAAGTCAAGCATAAGTACACATGGGAGAGGGTGGTGGATGGAAGGGTGGTAGTGTTAATGGACTATGTTGTGGTAAATAGGAGTATAATAGGAAGAGTTAAGGACGTACATGTTCTACGAGGAGAGAGTGGGGGATATCAGATCATTTTTTGATGGCAGGTAAGTTGAGAGTGGAGGATAGATGGAGAAAGAGGAAAAGGACAAAAGGTAGTGAAGTGCTTAGAGTGAACTGTTTAAATGAGAAAGAAAAGGAGAAGGAGCATAAGAAGCTGAGAGAGGATTGGGAGGGAGTGAAGAATAGGATAGAACTAGGAGTGGAGGAGGAATGGGGGATCATTCAAGGAGGGGGGTCATAAGGTGAGCAAAGATGGTGTGTGGAACAAGGAGGATGGGAGGAAATAGAAGGAAGGGTAATGACTGGTGGAATGAGGAAGCAAAGAAGGTTGTAGAAGAGAAGAAACGAGCTTTCACAGATTGGTTACAAAATAGGACGAGGGAATTATATGAGAGATACAAAGAAAAGAGAAGTAAAGCATAAGATAAAGGAGGCAAAAAGGAGAGCAGATATGAAATGGGGTAAGAGTATGACAGAAAATTTTGAAAGTAATAAAAAGATGTTTTGGAAAGAAATAAAAATAAAAAAAAGAGGAGGTAAATTAAGTAGAGAAGAAAAGGTAAATGGTGCAGATGGAGAGATGATAATGGAAGAGAAGGCAGTAAGGGGAAGATGGGCAGAGTATTTTAGGGAGTTGCTAAATGTGAAGGAGGATAGGGAGGGAAAGGTAGTCGCAGTGGGAAGTGCTAAGAAAATGACCGTGATGAGTGAGAAAAATGGAGGAGAAATAAGGAAGGATGAAGTGAAGGCAGTTGTTAAGATGATGAGAGCAGGTAAGGCACCTGGTCTGGATGGATGACATGCAGAATGTCTGAAAAAAGGAGGTACAATGATGGTGGACTGGCAGGTGAGGTTATTTAATGTTTGTTTAAGAGAGGGTAGAGTGCCAGAGGACTGGAGGAATGCCTGTATAGTTCCACTTTACAAGAGAAAAGGGGACAAGTGTGAGTGCGGTAGTTTCAGAGGGATTAGCTTGTTAAGTGTAGTTGGGAAGACTTATGGGAGGGTCTTGATTGGAAGGATTAAGAGAGGAACAGAGGGTGTAATTAGTGAGGAACAGTGTGGGTTTAGGACAGGTAGGAGTTGTGTAGATAAGATTTTTGTGGTAAGACAGATATGTGAGAAAGCTATAGGAGAGGGTAAGGATGTTTTCTGGGCATTTATGGATTTGGAAAAGGCTTATGACAGAGTATACAGGAGGGCACTGTGGGAGGTATTACAGATATATGGGATAGGAAGAAAGCTTTTAGGAGCTGTCAAGAGTTTTTACGAGAGTAGTAGTGTGTGTTAGGTTTAGAAATGGAGAGAGTGAGTGGTTTGAGGTAAAGGTGGGACTTCAGAAGGGATGTGTTATGTCGCCCTGGCTGTTCAATTTATACATGGATAGGGTGGTGCAAGAGGTAAATACAAGGGTGGCAGGTCAGGGATTGGAGATGGTTAAGAAAATGGAGAAAAGTGGGAGATAAGTCAGCTGTTGTTTGCGGATGACACGGTGCTTGTAGCAGGATCAGAGGAGTGATTGAGAAAGTTAGTGACAGAATTTAGGAAAGTGTGTGAAAGAAGGAAGTTGATAATAAATGTGGGTAAAAATAAGGTGATGAGATGTACAAGGGGAGAAAGTGGCAGCAGACTGGAAGTATTAAGGGAGAGAGACTGGAGGAAGTGAACAGCTTTAGATACTTGGGTGTGAATGTGGCAGGAAAGGGAGGAGTGGAGGTGGAGGTAGAATGTAGATTGAGAGAAGTGAGTAAATGATTTGGTGGATTAAAAAGTGTAATGAGAAATAGACATTTGGGAATGGATGCTAAGAGGAGATTGTATGAAGGAGTGATTGTGCCAACAGCACTGTATGGGGCAGAAACATGGAACATAAGAGAGGAAGAGAGAAAGAGTTTGAATGTGTTTGAGATGAGGTGTCTGAGAAGTATGATAGGGGTTACTAGGTTGGATAGAGTGAGAAATGAGGAGGTGAGGAGGAGAACAGGGGTGGAAAGGGAGTTGGGAGGTAGGGTGGATGAAAGTATTGGGATGGTTTGGACACATGGAGAGAATGAGTGAAGAAAGACTAGTAAAAGAGGTGTGGAAGAAGTGAACATGAGGAGGCAGCCTAGGATGAGATGGATGGATGGGGTAAAAGGAGCTTTGGGAGAGAGGAAAGACAGGAGAGGACAAAAGACGGGGTGAATGGAGAATGGTTGTATATGGATGATGTTGTGATGCATGAGGTGGAGTGGGTGGAGGATGGCGGGTGAGGGAGTATGTGAGAAAGATTTGATGCAGCCCCAAGGGATTTCTCCCTGTCTTCTCCTTTTCTACATGAGGGGAAAGAGAGGGGGGGGGGGTTGCCGATTTAATGAAGCGGCCTTGCTGTGGATGTGCTGTGTCTTGTGTCACTGCTTCTGACCCAAGACAGTGGACAAGATGCAGGGATGACCCATCATCTAGGAGGTGCCAAGATAAGAGGGAGGGAAGAGGGTGGAGGGGAGTGGAGTGTGATAGGGATAGAATGGGTGGGAGTGGTTTTTATGCCTTTGTTTTTTGGTTACTTCCCTTATAAAGGGGAAAATGCCTTTGTTATATGTATGTACGTTTTAAGAAAAAAATTCCTAAATTTCTCAAAGTCTGTTTTGCTATACATCAGTTTCCCTTTCTGTGTTTCTCATTTCTCTCTATATATATTTCCTCCTTTAGTTCTAACTTGAGTAGTATGTCGTCATTCTTCACAATTGGTGCCTTTCTAGACCTACAAAAAGCATTTGATATGATACCACACAAGAAACTAATAAGAAAAATAGAATCAATAGGTGGTATCAGAGGAAAATTATTGGAATGGATGGAAGACTTCCTGACTGGGAGAAAAATGAGGGTAGTAATTTGAGACAAATACTCAAATTGGGAAGAAATGATAAATGGTGTCCCGCAAGGTTTGGTACAGACTCCAATAACATTTGCCATATATATAAATGACATGGATGAAGGATTAGAGTGTTATATGAATTTCTTTGCAGATGATGCAAAAATACTAAAGTAAGAACAGAGGAGGATTGTGAATCATTACAGTTAGACCTGGACAAAATCTAGAAATGGGACTCAAAAATGGGAAGTGAACTTCAATATCAAGAAGCGTACTATAATGGAGTTTGGAAAAAGTAAAAATAGAATATCAAGAAATTATAAAATTGGTGAAGTCAAAAAAGTGAACTCAGAAAGAGACCTTGGAGTAATAATCAGCAAAGACATGACAATGGACAAACATATCAATAAAATAGTTGGAGAAATCTTCAACCTATTAAGGTCAATGAAAGTGGCATTTGACAACTTGGATGAGGAAATGAGGAAAAAAATATTAGTTATGCTAATAAGGAGTGAGTGGGGGATGGGGGTTAGGAAGTATTTATGAGAAATTTGACATAGCCCGAGGGGATTTCTCCCTGTCTTCTCCTTTTCTGCTTGAGGGGACGGAGAGGGGGGGTCGCCAAATTAATGAAGCAGCCTTGCTGTGGATGTGCTGTGTCTTGTGACACTGCTTCTGACCCAGGGCAGTGGACAGGATGCAGGGATGACCCATCATCCAGGAGGTGCCGAGATGAGGGGGAGGGAGGAGGGTGGAGGGGGTGGACTTTGTAGGGGATGAAATGGGTGGGAGTGGTTTCTATGCCTTTTTTGGGGGGCTACCCCCCATGTAAGGGGGAAGAAGCCTTTGGTATATGTATGTAATAAGACCAAAACTGGAGTATGTAGCAACATTATGGACACCCAGTACTAAAAAGAATATAAAGAAATTAGAAAGAATACAAAAAGCAATGACAAAGTTGGCACCAACTCTCTCCAAATTAACATGCGAACAAAGATTGTCCAAACTGAAACAAAGAAGAGAAAGAGGAGATCTGCTGACTATAAAATCATGAAAGGAATAGAAATCCTAGATAGGAATGATCTATTAAACTGGGACAATGGGAGAAACAAGACACAAAAAGAAACTCAAAAAGGATAACTACAGTATAGAAAAGATCTGAAAAAAAGCTTCCCACATAGAGTACTGGATACCTGGAATAATTTAGAAAAAAAAAAAAAAAAAAAGTGAGCGAACACTATTCAAGATTTTAAGAAAAAACTTGATGCTGATACAAAGATGGGTCACCATGAGCATAGCTCCCTTCCTGTATAACACAACTAGGTAAATTCAGTTTTGTCTATTTCAGGTTCTGATATAATAAATCTAGTTTCAATGGTTCTTCATTACTTCTAAATCTAGCATTTTCTTTTACCCATTGTGCCATTGTATGTTCTATAGCCATGTCAAGTAATGCATTTCCCCATTGATCATCTCCACCTTTCACTGTCATCTCTTTCCAACATATTTGCAATTAAAGTCTCCCATGAGTACCACTTTATTTCCATCCTTTAGTATCTCATTTAATGAAGCCCTCTTATCCTCTAACAAGTTGGAATAATCTCTCTCTCTCCAAGACCTCGTTTTTGGGGGCACATAAAACACTGCAAACTTTCTGCTTTTCATTTCACTATCTTCAATTTTTATTACGATCATCTCTACCCTGTTTTTTCCATATGTAATTGTCACATTTTTTTTTTTTTTTTTTTACCCAATAACATGACTTCTCCATCTTGTTTCTCCTCCCTATTTCTAAACCAGTAATTATATGATCCATAACCAACACTGGTACTAGTGGACCCCTTGATTTTGTCTTCACAATTCCCATTACATCTGGTTTTGCTTCTGACAGGTAATCACTTAGTTTGCTCAATCCTGAGATTAATCCATCTATGTTGGTGTAAGCCAATTTTAAATTGCTATTCCCTCCATCTCGTTCTCTGAACTTTTTATTCCTTTTTTTTTCTTGAATATACCATTTTTTCAGTTTTTTATCTTAACACTCTTCAATAAAACTGTGTTGTCTTGGTCTCCATTTTTTTCTAATTTGTATTTACCTAGTTGTATTTTATGGGAAGGGGAGCTATGCTCGTGGTGTCCCGTCTTCATATCTCATTTTATCTAAACTGTTTTTAAATTCATGAACTGTTTTTGCACACTCCACGTCTAACTTGTTCCAGATGTCTATTACTCTGTGGGGAAAGCTGTTCTTTTTCAGGTCCCTTCTACAACTGTCTTGATTTTCTTTCTGTGTCTGCTTGTATGTCTACTATCCCATTTTATTAGATCCTCTCTATCAATAGTTTCTATGCCTTTCATGATTCTATAAATAATGATCAAGTCTCCTCTCTCTCTTCTTTGCTCTAATGTCTGTAGTTCAAGTTCTGTTATTCTCTCTCCATATGATAGTTCTGAGAGTGTTGGTGCTAATTTTGTAATTGCTCTTTGTATTCTTTCAAGTTTTGTTATACATTTTTTTTGTACTTGGTGACCACATCGTTGCTGCATATTCCAATCTTGGTCTTATCAAAGTAACTAGTATTTTCTTCACCATTTCTTCATCCAGGTATGTAAATGCCACTCTGATTGTTATTATTAAATTATAAGTTTCTCCAAAAATTGTGTTAATATGTTTCTCAGGGGACATATTATTCATAATAATGACTCCCAGGTCCTTCTCATTTTCTACTTTTTTATTTCTTCCTCTCCCAATTTATATGATCCCACAATTCTTTTTTTGCTTCTTCCAAATTCCATTATACTACACTTCTTGATATTGAATTCCATCTCCCACTTCCTACTCCATTTCCATACTTTACTGAGATCACTGTAGCGACTCAACCTTCTTCAGTGTTCACTTTTTTCAACAGTTTTGCATCCATCCGCAAAGAAGCTCATATAACTTTCAATTCCTTCATCCATATCATTAATATATATAGCAAACATTATTGGGGCCAGAACTGTTCCTTGTGGAACACCACTTATCACTTCATCCCGATTAGAGTGTTTGTCTCTTATCACCACTCTCATTTTTCTTTCATGCAAGAAGTCTTTCATCCACTTCAGTAGTTTGTCCTGTATTCCTCCTGCAGTTTCTAATTTCTTAAGCAACTTCTTATGTGGCACCTTATCAAAAGCTTTTTTCAGGTCTTGAAATGCACAATCAGCCCATCCATCTCTTTCTTGTATTACATCTATTAGCCTTGAATAGAAACACATTAAGTTTGTGACCCATGATTGTACTTATCTGAATCCAAATTACTTTGGATTCAGTACTTTATTTTTTTTCCAAATGCTTTACCCATCTAGTTTTGATAATTCTTTCACAGATTTTAGCTATCGTACTTGTAAGAGAGACCAGTCTATAGTTAGTAGGGTCTTCCTTGTTTCCCCCTTTATATAGTGGTACTATATTTGCTCTTTTCCAATCTTCTGGAACCTTTCCCTCAATTAATGAACTGTTTATTAGGCTATGTATTTTGTCTGTTAGTTCATTTCTGCATTCTCTCTAAATCCAATTTGCCATTTCATCTGAGCCATGCGATTTTCTGACATTGAGATTACTCAAGTGTTTCATAATTTCATTTCTTGATACTTCTACCTCTTTCATAAGTGGAACTCTCTCCTCCCATTTCGATATCTCTAGGTTGTATGTTCTCCCTTGTAAACACCGATTTAAAATGCTTATTTATAATTTCTGCGATTTCTCCTCTGTGTATTCGACTCCTCCTTGTCATAGTTTCTCTAATTCTTGTTTGCTTTTCAGTTTGTTTACAAATCTGTAAAATAGTTTTGCTTGATCTTTACATTTTTCTATGACATCTTTTTCGTATTTTCTCGTTTCTTCTCTGCACACTTGTACATATTCATTTCTATAACTAGTATATATTTTCCATTTTTCAGGTCTTTTGTCTTTTTTCCATTTTATCCAAGCTTTATCCCTTTTGTCTTTTAACTCCCTACATCTTTTGTTGTACCAGCACTTTACATATCATTTTTCTTGCTTTTTGTCTTGGCACATACTTTTCCACTCCTTTATAAATTTTTGTCAAAATACTCCATTTCTCTTCTACTGTTGTTTCCTTGTGTATTCTTTCCTAATCATCTTTTTGAAAGAATTCTTTTATTTTGTCAAAGTTTTTTTTTCATACATCAATCTTCCCTTTCTATATATATATATATATATATTTTTTTTTTATGCATTTTTCCTCATTTAGTTCCAGTTCAACCAATATGTGGTCTGTATACGCCACCATATACATGATGAGTAACGTCACTCGCTCACACTCCCTCACTCACTCCCTCACTCACTCACCCACTCAATGTCAGGCCCTTCTAGCTGACTAAGAATTAAGTCAGCAATCTTCGGGTCTGCAACAACAACTCGACCACCAAACAGACATACGAACGCACATGAACATCCGAGTAACCAAACAAACACAAAACACAAATTACGTATACTAACGATCCTCCCCTGGATATATAATTAACATGTATGATAATAGACAACAATACATAATCAATGCAGTTGCACCACCCATGTGAGACAACGGACCTTCTCGAAATTAATGTAAAGACTAAAGACTAAACCCAACACAATAAAGTGCTGAGATGTCACTTCCGGCCAATGACCACCAAGGTAACGTGGCCGAGACGAGGAGTTGGGACGATGACAGGTGTTGTGCAACAAGAAGTGGTGTGATAAACAGTTATATATATGTAACCACATTAATGTATCGTTCTGTTTAACAGTTGACAGTGTATATACCATAACTGCAAAACCTGAAAGCTTTGAATAAAATGGTATAAACTTAATACGAATCTACATATACCAGTACCCCGTACCTAGTGAACGATACATTATTACTGGTGGCAAGCGGTGACCGCGCCCACGTCTCTAAAGAAACAAACTAACTACCAGAAAAAAAAAAGACTATCGAGGACTCATCCTGCGCACCCCTCTGCACCAATTGTGTTCCTCCAAAAGAAGCGGTGTTTTATATTTAATCTTGTCCACTATTTCAGGTTCTGATGTGATTATTAGGTCCAGTCTCGATGGTTCTTCCTCATTTCTATACCTAGTATTCTCTTGTATCCATTGCATCATTGTATGTTCAATAATCGTATCAAGTAATACATTTCCCCATAGGTCATCTCCACTCTTCACTGTCATCTCTTCCCAGCAGTTTTCTTTACAATTAAAGTCACCCATTATAACTATTCTCCCTCCATCTTCCATTGTCTTACTTAGTGATATCCTGGTGCCTTCTAACATATTTTTGTTCTCTCTCTCCCACGAAGTCGTTTTAGGAGGCACATAATTTACTACAAACTTCCTGCTCTTCCCATCCTTGTCCTCCACTTCCATCATAATCATCTCTACTCTCTTTCCATATATGACATTCCTCACATTTATATCCTTCTTAATCAGGAACATAACTCCACCCCCTTGTTTTACCTCTCTGTTTCTAATCCAACAATTTCATGCACCATGTCCTACACTGTTGGGTGGTAATGGACATTTCAATTTTGTCTCTACAATTCCCATTATGTCTGGTTCTTTTTCCTTCAGGTAATCATTTAGTTCGTTCAAGCCTGTTATTAACCCATCTATTTTTGTGTAATACACTTTTCATTTTCTGCTATTTCCATCATGTTTTCTGTTTCCCTTCCCTTTTTCTCTGCTATGAACCATTTCCTCACCTTCATATTCACTACTCTCCAATAGAATTTCTCTTTTTCTGTCTCTGTTCTTTTCTCGTTTTTTTTCCCTTAGCTTCTAGTATTTTTGTTTTCTCATCCTCTCTTTCCTCTTTATTCATTTCTCTTTCTATCCATACCTGTTTGAATTGCTCACTGTCTGCTAGTTTCCCTGTTTTTGCTGAGACATTCTCTGCTGTCGTTTGTGACCTGAATTTAACCTTAATTGGTCTGGTCTTATCAGTATTGTATTTCCCAAGCCTATACATTTCTTCTGTTTGTTTCCCTATTTCTAGTTCATCTTCTTGAACTACTTCTAATATACTATTTACTTTTTCCTTTTCCTCCTTTATTCTTGTAGTCCTATTTAGATTATACTTCTCTTCCATCCCTAATATAATTATACATTTCTTTTTATCTGCTAAGTCTCTTACTATATTCTCCTTCTCTCTCATCACTTTAATAACTGTGCCTTCAGTTTGTTCCTTCATCTGTTGTTTCACTATATCTCTAAATTAAATTTTGTTATTCTCCTGAACCTTTTTCCAACCACTTCTTTTGTTATGGACTCTTTATTTTCTTTATTATTCCTCTTTAATTCCTCATTCTCTTCCTTTACTTCTCTTAACTGTCTTTTTAATTCTTCTACTTCTTTAGTTAGATTTTGATTCTCTTTTCTTAGTTCTTCCAGTTTATCAACTTTCTCTGCAACTAGAGTTAATTGGTCAAACCTAACCTTCCATTCTTTGTTCATTTTTTTTAGTTTCTCCTCTAGATTTACTAGTCAGGGGAGGTTGTCCCCTCCTCCCTCTTTAAATCCATATAAGCAGTTATCATCTCTTTCCATTGAGCTGCTGTTATCTATATTTCTGCTCTTTACACCTCTGCTTCCTTGTTTGTCTGTATATTCTGCCCCCCCATTTGTTTACACCTCTCCTAAGATCCTGGGCCCATTCGTCCCCTTCCTTATTTCCTTCCATTTTCCTCGGTAATCCTTCCCCTTCTCCTTTTTCTTCACCTTCCCACTACACCACGAGCTTTCCCTTTCCCTATGAATAAAACACAGGTACTTCCTTGTCATTGTGATCCTCGAAATTTGCAGTTTTCTCTGGAGTCCAAACTTCATTGTCACCTCTACCAATGTGTATTTACCTAGTTGTATTTTACGGGAAGGGGAGCTATGCTCGTGGTGTCCTGTCTTCATATCTCATTTTATCTAAACTATTTTTAAATTCATGTATTGTTTTTGCACACACTACTTTTCATCTAACTTGTTCCAACTGTCTATTACTCTGTGAGGAAAGCTGTTAATTTTTAGATCTCTTCTATAGCTGTCTTTCTTGATTTTCTTTCCACATCCTCTTGTATTTCTATCATCCCATTTTATTACATCCTCTCTATCAACAATTTCTATGCCTTTCATGATTCTGTAAATAGCTATCAAATCTCCTCTCTCTCTTCTTTGATCTAGTGTCTGTAGCTTAAGTTTTGCTAGTCTCTCTTCATATGATAGTTTTGAGAGTGTTGGTGCTAATTTTGTAATTGCTCTTTGTATTCTTTCAAGTTTTTTTTATACATTTTTTTGTACTTGGTGACCACATCGTTGCTGCATATTCCAATCTTGGTCTTATCAGAGTGATTAGTATTTTCTTCACCATTTCTTCATCCAGGTATGTAAATGCCACTTTGATTGTTCTTATTAAGTTATAAGTTTCACCAAAAATCTTATCTATATGTTTCTCAGGTGACATATTATTCATAACAATGACTCCAAGGTCTTTCTCATTTTCAACTTTATTTATTCTTTCTTCTCCCAATTTATATGATCCTGTTATTCTGTTTTTGCTTTTTCAAATTCCATTATACTATACTTTTTAGTATTGAACTCCATCTCCCACTTCCTACTCAATTCCCATACTTTAGATCACTCTGTAGTGATTCACAATCTTCTTCCGTGTTCACTTTTTAATAGTTTGGCATCATCTGCAAAGAAGCTCATATAACTTTTAATTTCTTCATCCATATCATTAATATATATAGCAAACATTATTGGGGCCAAAACTGTTCCTTGTGGAACACCACTTATTACTTCATCCCATTTTGAGTGTTTGTCTCTTATCACTACTCTCATTTTTCTTTCTTGCAAAAAGTCTTCCATCCATTTAAGCAGTTTCCCTGTATTCCTCCTTCGGTTTCTAATTTCTTAAGCAACTTCTTATGTGGTACTCTGTCAAAAACTTTTTTTTAGGTCTAGAAATGCACAATCAGCCCATCCATCTCTTTTTTGTATTATATCGATTACCCTTGAATAGAAACATATTAACTTGGTGATGCATGATCGTCCTTGTCTGAATCCAAATTGCCTTGGATTTAGCACATTGTTTTTTTCTAAATATTTTACCCATCTACTTTTGACAATTCTTTCACAAATTTTTGCTATTGTACTTGTAAGAGAAACTGGTCTATAGTTGGTAGGGTCTTCTTTATATGTAGGTACTATGTTGGCTTTTTTCCAATCTTCTGGAACTTTTCCTTCTTTCAAGGAACTGTTTATTATGCTATGTATTTTGTCTGCCAGTTCATTCCTGAATTCTTTCAAAATCCAGTTTGCTATTTCATCTGGTCCATGCGATTTTCTGACATCAAGATTTCTCAAGTGTTTCATTATTTCATTCTTTATTACTTCTATTTCTTTCATAGGGGGGACTTTCTCTTTCCATTCGATCCCTTCAGGTTGTATGTTCTCCCTTGTAAACATTGATTTAAAATGCCTGTTCATAATTTCCGCCATTTCTATTTCCTCTGTGTATTCAACTCCTCCTTGTCTTAATTTCTCCAAATCTTGTTTGTTTTTCAGTTTGTTTACAAATCTGTAAAATAATTTTGGTTGATCTTTACATTTTTCTATGACATCGTTTTCATATTTTCTCTTTTCCTCTCTGCATGCTTGTACATGTTTATTTCTCTAACAAGTATATATTTTCAATTTTTCAGGTCTTTTGTATTTCTTCCATTTGGTCCATGCTTTATCTCTTTTGTCTTTTAACTCCCTACAACTTTTGTTGTACCAGCACTTTACATATTCGTTGTCTCCTTTTTGTCTTGGGACAAACTTTTCCACTCCTTTTTTATTTTATTTTATTTTTTTTTTTTTTTGTCAAAATATTCCATTTCTCTTCCACTGTTTCTTCTTTGTATATTCCTTCCCAGTTTTCTTTTTGAAAGAATTCTCTTATTTTATCAAAGTTTGTTTTTTCATATATCATTCTTCCTTTTCTATATTGTTCATTTCTTTTCATGTATTTTTCCTCATTTAGTTCCAGTTCAATCAATATG
This sequence comes from Oratosquilla oratoria, assembly GCF_046742065.1. Lineage (NCBI taxonomy): Eukaryota > Metazoa > Arthropoda > Malacostraca > Stomatopoda > Squillidae > Oratosquilla > Oratosquilla oratoria. The sequence continues at coordinate 16,667,677 of NC_134802.1, read as the reverse complement.
TGGTCACTTTTACTTATTGGTGTTTTATATTCAATCTTTTCCACTATGCTAGGTTCAGATGTGATTATTAGGTCTAGTCTCGATGGTTCTTCTTCATTTCTATACCTAGTGTTCTCCTGTATCCACTGTGTCATTGTATGGTCAATAATCATCTCGAGTAGAACATTTCCCCATGAGCCGTCTCCACCCTTTACTGTCATCTCTTCCCAGCAGACTTCTTTGCAATTAAAGTCGCCCATCATAACTATTCTTCCTCCATCTTCCATTATCTTATCTAATGTTATCCTTGTGTCTTCTAACATACTTTTATGTTCACTCTCTTCCCACAAGGCTGTTTTTGGAGGCACATAATTTATCACAAACTTTCTGCTCTCTGTCTTCCACTTCGATCATAATCATCTCTACTGTATTCTTTCCATATGTGACACACCTCACGTTTATATCCTTCTTAGTCAGGAACATAACTCCACCCCCTTGTTTTGTCTCTCTGTTTCTAATCCAATAATTATATGCATCATGTCCTACACTGTTGGGTGGTAGTGGACCTTTTAATTTCGTTTCTACAATTCCCATTATGTCCGGTTCTTTTTCCTTAAGATAATCATTCAGCTCATTCAATCCTGTTATTAATCCATCTATATTTGTGTAAAATACTCTTAGTTTTCTGCCACTTCCATTATATTCTCTGATTCCATTTTGTTTTTCTCTAGTATGTCGTGTTTCCTTGCTTTCATATTCACTACTCTCCAATAGAATTTCTCTTTTTCTGAATCTGTTCTCTTCTCGTTTTTTTCCTTAGCTTCATGTCTTTTTATTTTTTCTCCTCTCTTTCCTCTTTATTCATTTCTCTTTTTATCCATACATTTTTATATTGTTCACTTGCTACTAGTTTCCCTGTTTTTGCTAAGATATTCTCTGCTGTCATTTGTGACCTTAATTTAATCTTAATTGGTCTGGTCTTATCTGTACTATACTTTCCGAGTCTATACATCTCTTCAATTTGTTTCATGATTTCAGGTTCATCTTCCTGAACTACATACATACATATACCAAGGCTTTTTCCCCCTTACAAGGGAGGTAGCCAAAAAGGAAAAGGCATAAAATCATTCCCACCCATTCCATCCCTGAATACACTCCACACCCCTCCACCCTCCCTCTTATCTTAGCACCTCCTGGATGACGTGTCATCCCTGCACCTTGTCCACTGCCCTGGGTCAGAAGCAGTGTCGCAAGACACAGCACATCCACAGCAAGGCCGCTTCATTAAATCGGCGACCCCCCCCTCTCCGTCCCCCCATTGCATAAAATGAGAGGACGGGGAGAAATCCCTTCTCGCTGCGTCAAATTTCGCTCACACACACTACCTTACCCCCCATCCCCCTGCCCATTCCACCTCATGCATCACAATATCATCCATATACAATCATTCTCCATTCACCCGTCTTCTTTCCTCTCCCGTCCTTCCTCAACAGACATTCCCCCCTTCCCCAAAGCCCCCTTCACCCCATCCATCCATCTCATCCTAGGACGTCCCCTCATGTTCACTCCCTCCACATCTGCCTTCCATACCTCTTTTACTAGTCTTTCTTGACTCGTTCTTTCCATGTGTCCAAACCATCCTGATACTCTTTCATCAACCCCTATCTCCCAACACCCTTTCCACCCCTGTTCTCCTCCTCACTTCCTCATTTCTCACTCTATCTAGGCCTAGTAACCCCCATCATACTTCTCAGACACCTCATTTCAAACACATTCAAACTCCTTCTCTCATCTTATGTTCCATGTTTCTGCCCCATACAGTGCTGTTGGCACAATTACTCCTTCATACAGTCTCCTCTTAGCATCCATTCCCAAATGTCTATTCCTCATTACTCTTTAATCCACCAAGGCATTTACTCGCTTCTCTCAATCTACATTCTACCTCCACCTTCACTCCACCTTTCCCTGCCACATTTGCACCCAAGTATCTAAAACTATCCACTTCCTCCAGTCGCTCTCCCTTAATGCCCAATTCCAGTCTACTGCCACTTTCACCCCTTGTACATCTCATCACCTTACTTTTACCCACATTTATCTTTAGCTTTCTTCTATCACATACTCTCCCAAACTCTGTCACCAACTTCCTCAATCCCTCCTCTGATCCTGCCACAAGCGCAGTGTCATCCACAAACAACAGCTGGCTCACCTCCCACTTTTCTCCATTTTCTTTAACCATCTCCAATCCCTGACCCACTACCCTTGTATCTACCTCTCGCACTACCCCGTCCATGTATAAGTTGAACAACCAGGGCGACATAACGCATCCCTGATGAAATCCCACCTTTACCTCAAACCACCCACTCTCTCCATTTCTAATCCTGACACAAGCTCTACTACTCTCATAAAAACTCTTGACAGCTCCCAGAAGCTTTCCTCCTATCCCATATATCTGCATAACCTCCCACAGTGCCTTTCTGTCTACCCTATCATAAGCCTTTTCCATACATGCATACATACATATACCAAGGCTTTTTCCCCCTTACAAGGGAGGTAGCCAAAAAGGGAAAGGCATAAAATCATTTCCACCCATTCCATCCCTGAATACACTCCACACCCCTCCACCCTCCCTCTTATCTGAGCACCTCCTGGATGACGGGTCATCCCTGCACCTTGTCCACTGCCCTGGGTCAGAAGCAGTGTCGCAAGACACAGCACATCCACAGCAAGGCCGCTTCATTAAATCGGCGACCCCCCCTCTCCGTCCCCCCCATTGCATAAAAGGAGAGGACAGGGAGAAATCCCTTCAGGCTGCATCAAATTTTACTCACACATACTACCTCACCGCCCATTCCACCTCATGCAATCACATCATCCATATACAACCATTCTCTATTCATCCGTCTTCTGTCCTCTCCCGTCCTTCCTCAACAGATATTCCCCTCTTCCCCAAAGCCCCTTCACCCCATCCATCCACCTCATCCTAGGACATCCCCTCATGTTCATTCCCTCCACATCTGCCTTCCATACCTCTTTTACTAGTCTTTCTTGACTCATTCTTTCCATGTGTCCAAATCATCCTAATATTCTTTCATCAACCCTATCTCCCAGCTCCTTTTCCACCCCTATTCTCCTCCTTACTTCCTCATTTCTCACTCTATCTAGCCTAGTAACCCCTATCATACTTCTCAGACACCTCATCTCAAACACATTCAAACTCCTTCTCTCTTCTTCTCTTATGTTCCATATTTCTGCCCCATACAGTGCTGTTGGCACAATCACTCCTTCATACAGTCTCCTCTTAGCATCCATTCCCAAATGTCTATTCCTCATTACACTCTTTAATCCACCAAGGCATTTACTCGCTTCTCTCAATCTACATTCTACCTCCACCTTCACTCCACCTTTCCCTGCCACATTTGCACCCAAGTATCTAAAACTATCCACTTCCTCCAGTCGCTCTCCCTTAATGCCCAATTCCAGTCTACTGCCACTTTCACCCCTTGTACATCTCATCACCTTACTTTTACCCCCATTTATCTTTAGCTTTCTTCTATCACATACTCTCCCAAACTCTGCCACCAACTTCCTCAATCCCTCCTCTGATCCTGCCACAAGTGCAGTGTCATCCGCAAACAACAGCTGGCTCACCTCCCACTTTTCTCCATTTTTTTTAACCATCTCCAATCCCTTGCCCACTACCCTTGCCTTTACCTCTCGCACCACCCCATCCATGTATAAGTTGAACAGCCAGGGCGACATAACGCATCCTTGATGAAGTCCCACCTTTACCTCGAACCACTCACTCTCTCCATTTCCAATCCTGACACAAGCTCTACTACTCTCATAAAAACTCTTGACAGCTCCCAGAAGCTTTCCTCCTATCCCGTATATCTGCATAACCTCCCACAGTGCCTTTCTGTCTACCCTATCATAAGCCTTTTCCAGATCCATAAAAGCCCAAGAAACATCCTTCCCCTTTCCTATAGCTTTCTCACATATCTGTCTTACCATAAAGATCTGATCTACACAACCTCTACCTGTCCTAAATCCACACTGTTCCTCACCAATTACTCCCTCTGTTCCTCTCCTAATCCTCTCAATCAAGATCCTCCCATAAGCCTTCCCAACTACACTTAACAAGCTAATCTCTCTGAAACTACTACATTCACACTTGTCCCCTTTTCCCTTGTAAAGAGGAACTATACAGGCACTCCTCCAGTACTCTACCCTCTCTCCAGCAAACATTAAATAACCTCACCAGCCAGTCCACCATCACTGTACCTCCTTTTTTTAGACATTCTGCATGGCATCCATCCAGACCAGGTGCCTTACCTGCTTTCATCATCTTAACAACTGCCTTCACCTCATCCTTCCTTATTTCTCCTCACTCATCACTCTCATTTTCTTCGCATTTCCCGCTGCAGCTATCTTTCCTTCCCTTATCCTCCTTCACATTTAGCAACTCCCTAAAATATTCTGCCCACTTCCCCTTACTGCCTTCTCTTCCATTATCATCTCTCCATCTCCACCTTTTACCTTTTCTTCTCTACTTGATTTGCCTCCTCTTCCTCTCTTAATTTCTTTCCAAAACATCTTTTTATTACTTTCAAAATTTTCTGTCATACTCTTACCCCATTTCACATCTGCTCTCCTCTTTGCCTCCTTTACCTTTTGCTTTACTTCTCTTTTCTTTTCTTTGTACCTCTCATATGACTCCCTCGTCCTATTTTGTAACCAATCTGTGAAAGCTCGCTTCTTCTCTTCTACAACCTTCTTTGTTTCCTCATCCCACCATTCACTACCCTTTCTTCTATTTCCCCCTGTCCTTCTTGTTCCACACACCATCCTTGCACACTTTACGACTCCCTCCTTGAACCATCCCCATTCCTCCTCCACACCCAGCTCTACTCCATCCTTTACTCCCTCCCACTCCTCCTTCAGCTTCTTTCCATACTCCTTCTCCTTTTCCTTCAAAGAGATAACTCTAAGAACCTCCCTACCTTTTGTCCCTTTCCTCTTTCTCCATCTATCCTCCACTCTCAACTTACCTTCCACCAAAAAATGATCTGATATTCCCCCACCCTCTCCCCTTAGCACATATACATCCTTAACTCTTCCTATCATAATCCTATTTACCAATACATAATCCATTAGCATTCTATCTACCACCCTTCCCTCCACCACCCTCTCCCATGTGTACTTATGCTTGACTTTCTTCCGAAACACTGTATTTGCTATCATCAGCTCTCTTTCTAGACACATTTCCACCATCGACTCTCCACTACGATCCATAAAAGCCCAAAAAACATCCTTCCCTTTTCCTATGGCTTTCTCACATATCTGTCTTACCACAAAGATCTGATCTACACAACCTCTACCTGTCCTAAATCCACACTGTTCCTCACCAATTACTCCTTCTGTTCCTTTCCTAATCCTCTCAATCAAGATCCTCCCATAAGCCTTCCCAACTACACTTAACAAGCTAATCTCTCTGAAACTACTACAATCACACTTGTCCCCTTTTCCCTTGTAAAGAGGAACTATACCGGCACTCCTCCAGTCCTCCGGCACTCTACCCTCTCTCCAGCAAACATTAAATAACCTCACCAGACAGTCCACCATCACTGTACCTCCTTTTTTTAGACATTCTGCATGGCATCCATCCAGACCAGGTGCCTTACCTGCTTTCATCATCTTAACAACTGCCTTCACCTCATCCTTCCTTATTTCTCCTCCATTTTCCTCACTCATCACTCTCATTTTCTTAGCATTTCCCACTGCAGCTATCTTTCCCTCCCTATCCTCCTTCACATTTAGCAACTCCCTAAAATATTCTGCCCATCTTCCCCTTACTGCCTTCTCTTCCATTATCATCTCTCCATCTCCACCTTTTACCTTTTCTTCTCTACTTGATTCGCCTCCTCTTCCTCTCTTAATTTCTTTCCAAAACATCTTTTTATTACTTTCAAAATTTTCTGTCATACTCTTACCCCATTTCACATCTGCTCTCCTCTTTGCCTCCTTTACCTAGATATGGATCAAAAGGTCTCCTGTCGGCATGCTCCGCCTTTGTAATCCTTTGTAATATGACTCCCTCATCCTATTTTGTAACCAATCTGTGAAAGCTCGCTTCTTCTCTTCTACAACCTTCTTTGTTTCCTTATCCCACCATTTACTATCCTTCCTTCTATTTCCTCCTGTCCTTCTTGTTCCACACACCATCCTTGCATACTTTGTGACTCCCTCCTTGAACCATCCCCATTCCTCCTCCACACCTAGCTCTACTCTATCCTTTACTCCCTCCCACTCCTCCTTCAGCTTCTTCTTGTACTCCTTCTCCTTTTCCTTTTCATTTAAGGAGTTCACTCTAAGCACCTCCCTACCTTTTGTTCTTTTCCTCTTTCCCCATCTATCCTCCACTCTCAACTCACCTTCCACCTAAAAATGATCTGATATTCCCCCACCCTCTCCCCTTAGCACATATACACCCTTAACTCTTCCTATCATAATCCTAGTTACCAATACATATTCCATTAACGCTCTATCTACCACCCTCCCATCCACCACCCTCTCCCATGTGTACTTATGCTTGACTTTCTTCCAAAACACTGTATTTGCTATTATCAACTCTCTTTCTAGACACATCTCCACCAATAACTCCTGAACTAATTCTAGTAAACTGCTTACTTTTTCTTTTTCCTCATTGATTCTTGTGGTTCTATCTAGGTTATGTTTCTCTTCCATTCCTAATATAATTATACATTTCTTTCTATCTGCTAAGTCTCTTACTATATTCTCCTTCTGTCTCATCACTTTAATAACTGAGTCTTCAGTTTGTTCTTTCATTTGCTGTTTAATTATGTCAGTAAATGCAACTTTACTGTTTTCTTGGATTTTTTTTCCAACCCTGTGCTTCTTTTGCTATGGCCTCTTTGTTGTCTTTATCATTCCTCTTTAATTCTTCATTTTCCTTTTTTACTTCTTTTAACTGTCTTTTTAATTCTTCTATTTCATTAGTTAAGTTTTTGTTCACCTTCTCTAGTTCTTCCAATTTTTCAACTCTCTGCGCAATCTTTGCTATGTTACCGAACCTATTCTCCCAATGTTCGGTCATTTGTTCAAGTTTTTCTTCTAGTCTTGCTAATCGGGGGAGGTTGGTATCCGCCCCCCCCCCCTCATTAAATCCCTGGAAATTATTATTCTCACCTTCCATTGTGTTGCTCTTATCTATATTTCTAATCTTTCCATTTTTGTTAATCCCTTCACCAAAATCATCGGTCCTTCTCTTGTTTACAAGACGCCTGGCCTTCTGGACCAAGTCCTCCCCCTCCTCATTTCCTTCCATTTCCCTCAGTAATCCCTCCCCTTCTCCTTTTTCCTCACTTCCCACTACACCACAAGCTTTCCCCTTCCCTGTAAATACAATAAGGTAAGCTTGGTATTTGGCTCAGAGACTTTCTTCATAATAGAAAACAGAAAGTGGTAATAGAAGGCACACACTCCAAAGACTCAACAGTGATCAGTGGAGTGCCACAAGGTTCAGTGCTCGGACCACTCTTATTCCTAATTATGGTCAGTGACATCAACAAAGATATAGCTGACTCAGAGGTGACATCATTCGCGGATGACACTAGAATATCCTGAGGATGCAGAAAATTTGCAAAAAAGACCTAAAAATAATTTGTGAGTTGTCAGATGTCAATAACATGAAATTTAACCACAATAAATTTGAAGTATTGAAATATGGTCTAAACATGGATTGCAACAATTTTATATACAAAGTGGGAGAGGAAATAATAAAGGAAAAAGAGGCACTCAAAGACCTGGGAGTTTGGGTGAGCGGTGATTGTAATTTCAAAGAACACAGCCCTACCTGCAAGACTTGGTGGAAGAATGTGTGGGTGGCTTCTACGAACCTTCAAAACCCAAGCACCAGAGCACCTGTTACCTCTATGAAAGACCCTCGTGGTGTCAAAGATGGAGTATGCCCCCCAAGCTATGGTCGCCACATAAGATCAATGAGATCCAAGAACTGGAACAGGTTCAAAGAGTGTTTGTCAGGAGGGTTGACAGAGACTCAGACAACTACTGGGAGAGGCTAAAAAACCTCCAATTATACTCTCTCCAAAGACGATGAGAGTGTTACATCATTATATATGCCTGGAAGATACTTGAGGGCACTATACCAAACCCATCGCCAGGGGACTTCAGGGCATAACACCACCCCAGATTTGGTAGGATCTGTGCGGGGAAAGCTGTAAGCAGTTGCTCTCAATGCATAAAAATGATCCAGGTAGAGAGCTTTTTCAGTGCTGGACCACATCTCTTCAATTGTCTACCCAGAGACATAAGAGACCTAAAAGGAGTCAACACCGAGGCTTTCAAGAGGAGGTTAGACAAGTTTTTGACATCATTACCGATGAGTCTCCCATACCACACGGTCCAACTTCATGGGGATCTGCATCAAACAGTGCAAGCAGAAGTGTGGAAATGGTGGGTCCCCAGACTGGCCGTGGCGAGGTCACCTAATACTATGACAATGTAGACAAGGTAAACAAGGTACCTATACTCTGGATAGCTATATCCACCAACGCTAGATGCGCCAGTCTATGACATCCACCAATAGCACATCATTTTGTGTGCACGGCATCAAAATGGCCAAATTTACATATAGTGGGAAATTTAATTCATAAGAATGTCACGTGAGTGTATTTTACTATGATCATAGTAAAATTCAACCAATGAGATCATCAGTTACATATCAGTACATAGAAACATAAAAAAAAACATGGCAGCCTGCATTCAGCAGTAAATATATTTTTTTTATGTTTCAATGTGAAAAATGAGCAACTCCAATAAACGGGCAACAGACCCAAATAGACGGAAACTACGTCTCACAGATTATTCTGATACCAAAACCAGGGCAGGGTACCATGGGAGAGCTGAGAAATTGTAAGTAGAAATGAGTTTTTTCTATCAGGTCAGGTAATGACAACGTTAAACGTATTGTGGCATCTCAGCCGCCGATGCAGACGTGTCCATCGAATTGTCTTTGCATGCTTTATCATGATCTATACTGGTACTCTAACCTAATGTAAGGTACTATAATCCAGTTATATCTTGCTATTGAACATTATGTAAATAATTGTACTTATTGATATGTCATTCCTTGGGCCATCATACTGGATTTCCGCCATGATATTGGCTAATCAAGGTAATAGTTATTTCGTAGTTCTCCCAATTTTCCAATGCTTGAAAAACGAAGTCTAGGCCACTTCCAACTTCTCACGTCAATTTGGCACTACGTTTCGAAAAGTGTTGTTACAAACAACGTTATGTATATGGATTTGGCTATACACTTTTTGCCCCGATTTTCTGGGACAAAATAGACCTAATATCATATATAGTTCCCTTCAAAATGCAATATTTCGGGAACTAGGGCAGCTAGATGGAAAATTCAAATTGCATTGCACTCAAAGTGACTCTCTGCATCCCACGAGAACTACTTCAGCTCAAATATAAATATTTCAATTTTCATCCTGATCTATCATCTAGCTATTTGGATGGGGTTTCAACTTAATCTAAAATCATCACAATTTCCATCTCCCCTCTAGGACCGGTTTCGTTGTCTTATCCTTTCATCTCTACTTTCCTCACCCATCCTATTTTCTCCTATTTTGGAATTTATTTCTCTAACCTCTGGCAAAAATCCCACGAAGTTGTATTTACAAAACATGGTTCAGACTGCAAGAAAGAAGTATATATTTGTATGTAAACAAAACATACTCTCTCCAACCTTGTTTTTATAATCGATCACGATTTTGATTTCACTTGATTTGATCTAATTTTCTACTTTGTCCTATGTGACTATGTCCTTTATTTTTTAATGTTTTGCACACACCAATTATTTCACTCAGTGAAGAAGAAAGAGCCCAGACAGCCCCCCAATTTATATGTCATGGTCTGGAGTGTTTTTGATTAACTACCAAGTCTGGCCATGACTTGAACAAATCTTATCAATCTATAACCAAGTGTGATATTTTCCCCTTCATGTAAGCAAATTCTTTCTTCTCCTGGGCGAATAAAAGATGGTTTACATAAAAACGTTTACATAATAACACAAGTAGACTTACGTGATAATATCACAGGGAGAATAAGGGCGCACAAGAAAGAAATAACCCACCACCCTCTTTATATGTGTGGCACTTGCATGAGCCAAGGACATAAGTGCCTAATCTATTTTCCCATTTACCTGCTTTCACGCATTTGTTTTTATCTTTATTTTGTGTGAAGAAGGTTTATAGATTATCAATAGTTACACACGCTCATATGATGATGGCACTACTTCCTTATGCTATTGTTGTGCGTGACCTTTGACCTCCATTTCTTTTCTTCCATTTCTTGAACTCCTCCTCTGTGCTCTGCATTATCTTTATCCTCAAGATGTTCGCAACTAATATCTATATTTTAGCTTTTCTCTGGTCATATATATCATCAATATCTTAACATACCTTAACATAATTGTGACCAAATCCAATTTAAATGTATCATGGCACACAAAATATCAAGTGAAGGCAGCTATAACATTATATATCTCTGGTGGATACGTGGACAAGCATTACCTAACACATTTTATATAACCTACTGCGTGACTCTACTATGTGACATGTTTTATATAATCTATTGTCAAATATTACTGTACGTGACAGATGCATATTCTAATCTTGGATGTATCAGGGTTTCGATGAGGTTTTTCATCATCTTTTCATCCAAATAGTGGAAAACCACTTTAATCTTTTGCAGCAGTTTGTATGCCTTTCCCACAATCCTTCTGATATGTCTGTCAGGTGAAAAGTTGTCTTTTATCAACACCCCCAAGTCTTTCTCCTCTTTTGCTTTTGTAATTGGTTCACTTCCCAAGCAATAGTTTAAGGGTGGCCTTTTGCCGCTATTGCCCATTTCCAGTAATTTGCATTTTTTTTAGTATTGAATTCCATTTCCCATTCTTGGCTTCATGCAAATATAATGTCTAGATTTTAATCTACCGTCCTCATTTTTTCATTCTTCTCACGATTTTTGCATCATCTACAAACATGCTGTCATAACTTTTTGTTCCTTCCATCATGTCAGTGACATAGACAAGAAACATTATTGGTGCAAGCACTGAATCTTGAGGAACTCCGCTCGTTACTTCTCTCCGGCTTGACTTTATCCTTTACTGCTGTCCTCATGTGTCTTTCCTTCAAAAAGTCCTTCATCCATTCTAGTAGTTTGCCACTTAGTCTTCCAATGTACTCTAATTTCCACGTAAGTAGACTGTTAGGTAGTTTAACAAATTCATTCTCTAGGTCGAGGTACATACAGTCTACCCACCCGTCTCTCTCTCTTGCAGAACATCATTCTCGAGTAAAAGCTTAGAAGGTTCTGCACACATGGCCTTCCGGAACTGAAGCCAAATTGAATGTCTGTCAAAATGTTCATCTCTTCCAGATATTTGGTCCATTGATCTTTCACAATCCTTTCACATATGTTCACTAATGTGTTGGTTAGTGATACTGGCCTAAAATTTAGTGGCATGTGTTTGTGTGTGTATTTACCTATTTATCTAGTTGTATTTACCTAGTTATATCTTACGGGAAGGGGAATATACCGTGGTGTCCCGTCTCTGTATCTCGTCATATCTAATTTGCTCTTAAATTCTTGTATTGTTTCTGCACACACTATTGTTTCGTTTAGTATGTTCTATACATCCATCACTCTTTGGGGAAAGCTGTTCTTTTTCATGTCTCTTCTATAACTGTCCTTTTTGAGTTTTTTTCCATGTCCTCTTGTGTTTCTTTGATCTCAATTTAGTAAGTCTTCTATATCAAGGACTTCTATACTTCTCATAATTATGTAGATGGTCAACAAGTCACCTCTTTCTCTCCTTTATTCCAGAGTCGGTAATTCTAGTTTTGACAATCTGTCTTCATATGACAGTTTTGATAGTGTTGGAGCCATCCTCGTGGTTACTCTGTATTCTCTCAATTTTCCTTATATTCTTTTTAGTACTGGGTGAGCATGATGTCGTTGCGTACTCCAATTTTGGCCTTATCAGTGCGACTAGTATTTATTTTTTTTATTTATTTTTTTTTATTTTTTTATTTTTTTTATACTAATTCTTCATCCAAGAAAGTAAAAGCTACTTTTAATGATCTTAGCAAGTTATAGGTTTCACCGACAATTTTGTTTATCTGTTTGTCCGGGGACATATCTTTTGTGATGATTACCCCCAGGTCTTTTTCAGATTCCACTTTCTTTACTTCCTTCTCACAAATTTATATTGTTCTGATAATCTTGTTTTACTTTTTCCAAGTTCCATTATGCTACATTTCTTCGTTAAAGTCCACTTCCCACTTCTGTCTCCATTCCCAAACCCTGTTCAGATCTCTCTGCAGTGAATCACAGTCCGTTTCAGCACTCACTTTCTTTAACAGTGTTGTGTCATCTGCAAAGAAGATCATGTAACATTCCACACCCTCGTCCATCTCATTCACATAAATAACAGACATTATTAGAGCCAATACTAATCCTTGTGGAACTCCAATAATCACGTCTTTCTGAGTAGAACTCTCATCTCTGAGCACTACCCTCTTTTTTCTTCCATGGAAAAAGTCCTCCATCCATTTCAGTAGTTTACCTTGTATCCCTCCTATGGTTTCAAGTTTTCTTCATGGTCTTTTATGAGGGACTTTGTCAAAAACTTTCTAGGAAATCACAATCAGCCCATCCGTCCCTTTCTTGTATTATATCTAAATCTAATTGTTTTAAATAAAAACAGATGAAATTTGTGGCACATGATCTTCTCTGTCTAAATCCAAATTGTCTCGGATTTAGTATATTGTTCTCCTCCAGATGTTTTATCCATCTACTTTTTATAACTTACTCACAAATTTTAGCTACCGCGCTTGTAAGGGAAACCGAGTCTGTAATTTGTTGCGTCTTTCTTATTTCTTTCTTTATAAATTGGTACGATATCAGTATTTTTCCAGTCTTCTAGTATTTTTCCTTTTTTTTGGGGTAACGTATTATATTATATATTTTGTCTATTAGTTCTTCTTTACATTCTTTTAATATTCAGTTTCCTATTCCATCTGGGCCGTGCGATTTCCTGACATCAAGGTTCATTATTTGGTCCCTTATTTCTTTCCGTGTTACTATTATTTCCTTAACGGGGGATGGGGAATTTCACTTCTCGCCCTTCATCCCGATGCTGTACATTTACTCTGGTGAAAACCGACTTGAAGTGTTTGCTCATGACTTCAGCCATTTCTGTATCTTCTGTGTATTCCATATTCCCTTGGCGTAGTTTCACTATTTACTGTTTGTTTTTTAGTTTACCGTTCACATATCAGTACAATAGTTTTGGTTGATCCTTATATATCTATTATGTCTTTTTCATATTTTTTTTCTTCCCTGCATATTTTTACATATTCATTCCTTTGATTAAAATATATTTGCCACTTTCTATGTTTTTTGTATTTTCTCCATCGTTTCCAAGCTTTATTTCTTCTATATTTCGCTTCAGTGCACCTTCTGTTAAACCAGCGCTTAACCCTTTAAACTCCGATGACAAGATGTCTTGTCATTTGGTCAAATATAACGAAAAATCTTAAAACACCAAAATGTTTGATCAAACACCAGAAAAATATGACGTCAATTCTCGCGCGGTCAAGCCGCATCAGATGATATTCGGATGTACGGGCCGGCGCGAGGCCTACCACATAAGGTTTTTCGTATCTACACCACAAGCGGCTGACATGAGTTGAATGGGTTAATATACACCTTTTCCTGTTTTTACTTTTGGACATATTTATCCACTCCTTTATAAGATTTTATCAGAATTATACATTTTTTCCACTTGTATTTCTTCATCGTAGAATTTTTTCGAGCTTGCTTAAAGTCCATTTTACTATACACTAGTCTTCCTTTTCTGTATTTCCCATTTTTCTTTGTATATTTTCCTCCTTTAGTTCTAACTCAACTAGTATGTGGTCACTTTTCGCAAGTGGTGTCTTGTATTCAATTTTGTCCACAATTTCAGATTCTGACGTAAATAATAAATCTAGTCTCGACGGTTCATTATTTCTAAATCTATTGTTTTCTTTTACCCATTGTGTCCTTGTGTGTTCTACCGGTATAGTCATGTCGAGTAATACATTTCCCCATTAATCTTCTCAATCTTTCACTGTCATTTCTTCCCAACAGATTACTTTGCAGTTGAAATATCCCATAAGTACCACGCTACCTCCATCCATCAGTATCTCGTTCAATGAAAGTCTCGTATCATGTAACATTTTAGAATAATCTCTCTCTCTCTCTCCAAGACCCCGTTTTTGGGGGTACACAAATCACTGCAAACTTTCTGCTTTTCATGTCACTATCTTCGACTCTTTTTGTGATCATCACCTTGTTCTCTCCATATGTAACTTTCGTCACATTTAATTTTTTCTTAGCCAAGACCATGACTCCTCCACCCTGTTTCTCCTCTCTATGTCTAAGCCAGTGATTATATAATCCATGTTCAACACTGGTAATAGTGGAACCCTTAATTTTGTCTCCACAATTCCCATTATGTCTTGTTTTTCTTCTGACAGGTAATCATCTTGTTCATTTAATCCAGAGATTAATTCGTGTATATTGGAATAAGTTAATTTGAATTTTCTACTATTTCCATCTCGTATATTTACCTATTTTACCTAGTTGTATTTTACGGGAAGGGGAGCTATGCCTGTGGTGTCACGTCTTCATATCGCGTTTTATCTAGACTGTTTTTAAATTCGTGTATTGTTTTTGCACACACCACTTTTTCATCTAACTTGTTCCAAACGTCTATTACCCGGTGGGGAAAGCTGTTCTCTTGTATTTCTACTATCCCATTTTATTAGATCCTCTCTATCAATAGTCTTTATGCCTTTCATGGTTCTATAAATAGTTATCAAGTCTCCTCTCTCTCTTCTTTGCTCTAATGTCTGTAGCTCAAGTTTTGCTAGTCTCTCTTCATATGATAGTTCTGAGAGTGTTGGTGCCAATTTCGTAATTGCTCTTTGTATTCTTTCAAGTTTTCTTATGCACTTTTTTTTTGTACTTTGTGACCACGTCGTCGCTGCATACTCCAATCTTGGTCTTATCAAAGTGACTAGTATTTTCTTCACCATTTCTTCATCCAGGTATGTAAATGCCACTTTGATTGTTCTTATCAAATTATAAGTTTCTCCATTTTTTTTTATATGTTTCTCAGGGGACATATTATTCATAATAATGACTCCCAGGTCTTGCTCATTTTCTATATATATTTTTAAATTTCTTCTTCTCCCAAGTTATATGATCCCACTATTCTTTTTTTGCTTCTTCCAAATTCCATTATACTACACTTCTTAATATTGAATTCCATCTCCCACTTCCTACTCCATTCCCATACTTTATTGAGATCACTCTGTAGCGACTCACAATCTTCTTCAGTGTTCACTTTTTTCAACAATTTTACATCATCCGCAAAAAAGCTCATATAACTTTCAATTCCTTTATCCACATCATTAATATATATATATATAGCAAACATTATTGGGGCCCGAACTGTTCATTGTGGAACACCACTTATCACTTACCGTAATCTCAATTAGAGTGTTTGCCTCTTATCACTACTCTCATTTTTTTCATGCAAGAAGTATTGCATCCACTTCAGCAGATTGTCCTGTATTCTTCCTGCAGTTTCTAATTTCTTAAGCAACTTCTTATGTGGCACCTTATCAAAAGCTTTTTTCAAGTCTAGAAATGCACTATCAGCCCATCCATCTCTTTCTTGTATTACATCTATTAGCCTTGAATAGAAACACATTAAGTTTGTGACGCATGATCGTCATTTTCTGAATCCAAATTGCCTTGGATTTAGTACGTTGTTTTTTCCAAATGCCGTACCCATCTACTTTTGATCATTCTTTCACAAATTTTTGCTATCGTACTTGTTAGAGAGACCAGTCTATAGTTAGTAGGGTCTTCTTTGTTTCCCCCCTTTATATATTGGTACTACATTTGCTCTTTTTCAATCTTCTGGAACTTTTACTTCCTTAAATGAACTGTTTATTAAGCTATGTATTTTCTCTGTTAGTTCATTCCTGCATTCTCTCAAAATCCAGTTTGCTGTTTCATTTGGTCCATGCGATTTTCTGACATCGAGATTACTCAAGGGTTTCATTATTTCATTCCTTGATACTTCTATCTCTTTCATAGGGGGGGGGGACTTTCTCCTCCCATTTGATATCTCTAGGTTGCATGTTCTCCCTGGTAAACACACTGATTTAAAATTCTTGTTCATAATTTCTACCATTTCTATTTCCTCTGTGTATTCAACTCCTCCTTGCCGTAGTTTTTCTAATTCTTGTTTGTTTTCCAGTTTGTTGTTTACATATCTGTAAAATAGTTTTGGTTGATGTAACCAATGTAACCATCACCCACCACGCACGTGATCCACATGCTTGCAACATAGCGAGACTCCCCCTTCTTGCTTACCTTGCATTTCCCACAACATACATCTAACGCAGCACGTTTTACGACAAACAAGATATAGATACCCAATGTCACCAGACTAACCTATTAAAATCCTTTATTATAAACTGCCCTATTATATTACACATAAACTAATATAAATATAATATGCTTAACAACATCCACCAACTATAGGACTAACCCTCATATATAAAACTGACCCTAATTCATAGAATAGCGAGACTAACGCCTTTGCTTACAGTAACCTACTAACAATCTATATAACCTTTAACACCCATGTCACAGCGGCGCGAGAGGCTGGGTAGGTCAAGAGCCTACCGGCCAGTCGTCAGAGCTAGGCAGACCGAGCAGGCTGCCAGCCTATTGTGCCCTAGGTCAAGGTCTGGCACTAATTGTAATCTGCCCACAGGGCCCATTTGTACCTTATCATATTTGTAAACCAGATTTGCCTCAATTGTTAATTAAAAGTAGAAAACTCCCGTTTTGGAGTTTATCTCGCCCGCATTAAGTCCTCCTTACGTAACCAACAAACCTATTTAACGGTTACATTGCTCTTTACATTTTTCTGTGACATTTTTTCATATTTTCTCTTTCCTTCTGTGCACACTTGCACATATTCATTTCTATAACTAGTATATATTTTCCATTTTCAGGTCTTTTGTATTTTTTCCATTTTATGCAACCTTTATCTCTTTTGTCTTTCAACTCCCTACATCTTTTGTTGTACCAGCACTTTACATATTCTTTTTCTTGTCTTTGTCTTGGGACATACTTTTCCATTCCTTCTTTATAAATTGTTGTCAAAATATTCCATATCTCTTCTACTGTTGTTTCCTCCTTGTGTATTCTCTCCCAGTCTGCTTTTTGAAAGAATTCTGTTAATTTATCAAAGTTTGTTTTTTATACATCAATCTTCCCTTTCTATATTGTTCATTTTTTCATGCATTTTTCCTCATTTAGTTCCAGTTCAATCAATATGTGGTCAACTTTACTTATTAGTGTCTTATATTTAATCTTGTCCACTATTTCAGGTTCTGATGTGATTATTAGGTCCAGTCTCGATGGTTCTTCCTCATTTCTATACCTAGTATTCTCTTGAATCCATTGCGTCATTGTATGTTCTATAATCATATTAAGTAGTACATTTCCTCATAGATCGTCTCCACCCTTTACTGTCATCTCTTCCCAGCAGTTTTCTTTACAATTAAAGTCACCCATTATAAATATTCTTCCTCCATCTTTCATTATCTTATTTAGTATTAGCCTTGTGTCCTCTAACATACTTTTGTGTTCTCTCTCTTCTCACGAAACCATTTTAGGAGGCACATAATTTACTACAAGCTTCCTGCTCTTCCCATCCCTGTCCTCCACTTCCATCATAATCATCTCTACTCTATTCTTTCCATATGTGACATTCCTTACATTTATATCCTTCTGAGTCAGGAACAAAACTCCATCCCCTTGTTTCACCTCTCTGTTTCTAATCCAATAATTATATGAACCATGTCCTACACTGTTGGGAGGTAATGGACCTTTCAATTTTGTCTCTACAATTCCCATTATGTCTGGTTCTTATTCCTTCAGATAATCATTCAGTTCGTTCAAGCCTGTTATTAAGCCATCTATATTTGTGTAAGACACTTTTAATTTTCTGTTACCTCCATTTTGTTTTTCGTTTCCCTTCTGTTTCCCCCTGCTATAAACCATTTCCTCACTTTCATATTCACTACTCTCCAATAGAATTTCTCTTTTTCTGTCTCTATTTTTTTCTCGTTTTTTTTTCTTTATCTTCTAATCTTTTTCTTCTCATCCTCTTTTTTTTTTTTATTTATTTCTCTTTTTATCCATATCTTTTTATATTGTTCACTGTCTGCAAGTTTCCCTGTTTTTGCTAAGATATTCTCTGCTGTCGTTTGTGACCCTGAATTTAGCCTTAATTTGTCTGGTCTTATCTGTATTGTATTTCCCGAGCCTATACATTTCTTCTGTTTGTTTTCCCATTTCTGGTTCATCTTCTTGAACTACTTCTATTATATTATTTACTTTTCCCTTTTCCTGCTTTATTCATGTAGTCCTATTTAGATTATACTTCTCTTCCATCCCTAATATAATTATACATTTCTTTTTATCTGCTAAGTCTCTTATTATATTCTCCTTCTCCCTCATTACCTTAATGACTGTGCCTTCAGTTTGTTCTTTCATCTGCTGTTTCATTATACCTCTAAATTCCATTTTATTGTTCTCTTGTACTTTTTTCCAACCACTTACCTCTTTTGCTATGGACTATTTATTCTCTTTATTACTCCTCTTTAATTCCTCATTCTCTTCCTTTACTTCTTTTAACTGCCTTTTTAATTCTACTCTTTCTTTAGTTTGGTTTTGATTCTCTTTCTTTAATTCTTCCAGCTTATCAACACTTTGTGTATTTAACTTTATTTTGTTAAACTTAGCTTCCCAATTTTCATTAATTTCTTTTAGTTTCTCCTCTAAATTTACTAGTCGGGGGAGGTTGTCATTTCCTCCCTCATTAAATCCATGGAAATAGTTGTTCACCCTCCATTGCACTGCTC
Organism: Oratosquilla oratoria; assembly: GCF_046742065.1. NCBI lineage: Eukaryota > Metazoa > Arthropoda > Malacostraca > Stomatopoda > Squillidae > Oratosquilla > Oratosquilla oratoria. The sequence goes on along the minus strand of NC_134802.1, from coordinate 16,648,583 downwards.
TTATCTATATTTCTAATCTCTACATTTTTGCTAATCCCTTCGTCTTCATTATCATCCGGTCTCCTTTTGTTGACATGGCGTCTGCCTTCCTGGACCCAGTCTTCCCCTTCCTCATTTCCTTCCACTTTCCTCAATAATTCCTTCCCTTCTCATTTTTCATCACCTTCCCACTACACCACGAGCTTTCCCCTTCCCTATGAATACAACACAGGTACTTCCTTGTCGTTGTGATCCTCGAGATTTTTGGATAACTCCGGAGTCCGAACTTCGCTGCCACTTTGACCAACGTGTGTGTGTGCGCGCGCGCGCGCGTGTGTGTGTGTTTGTGTGTGTGTTTACCTATCTGTATTTACCTAACAGTAGTATACAGGAAAGGAGCAACACTCGTTGGGTTTCATCTCCTATTCTCTAATCTTTCATCATACCTAGCCTCAAATTCATGCACGGTTTAAACATATTCTATGTATTTGATTTCCTATTATGCTATTTAGATTTTAGCTCGTACTGTTTGAGCTTGGGCTATATCACTTCCTAAACTATTACAAGTATTTAGGTATCTATATGGAAAACTGTATTCCTTCACATCCTTTAGATATGCGGTCATTCTTAATTTGCTCCCATAACCTCTTAAAGCTCTTCTATCTATAATCAAGAGATCTCTTCTGTCAATGCAATCTATCCCCTCTAGTGAACTGAATACTGTAATCATATCACCTCTTGCTCTTTGATCTTTCAAAGTTGGCAGACCCAGTGCTGTTAGTCCTTACTTTGGTTTATCTGCCAGGCTAGTTGACCAGGTTGGTTGCTGCCCATTGTATTTTCCTGATCTTGCTTGTAGCCTTCACTCTGTATGGTGACCAAACTACTGATGCAGTCCCTTTTTGGAAGGACCATGGTTTCAATGAGTTTTTCATAATTTCTTCATCCATAGAGTGAAACGCCACTTTTGATCTTCTGTAATAGACTGAATGTCTCTCCTGCTAATATGTCTGTCAGTTGACAGGCTATCTTTTATCAACACTCCCAAATCTTTTTCCTTGTTTGCTTTTGTTATGGGTTCACTTCCTAAGGAATAGTTTAATATATATATATATATATACATATTTTTATATATATATATATATATATATATATATATATATATATATATATATATATATATATTTATCTTTTTATTATTATTGTTGTTATTATTGTTGTTATTATTGTTTTTATTATTATCATTATTATTATTATTATTATTATTATTATTATTATTAATATTATTTTATCATTATTGTTATTATTATCATTATTATTATTATTATTATTATCATTATTATCATTAATTATTATTATTATTATTATCATTAATTATTATTATTATTATTATCATTAATTATCATCATCATCATCATCATCATCATCATCATCATCATCATCATCATCATCATCATCATCATCATCATCATCATCATCATCATCATCATCATCATCATCATCATCATCATCATCATCATCATTATTATTATTATTATTATTATTATCATTATTATTATTATTATTATTATTATTATTATTATTATTATTATTATTATTATTATTATTATCATTATTATTATAATTATTATTATTATAATTATTATTGTTATTTTTATTTATTATTATTATTTTTTTTTGACATTACTGCCCATTTCAGTACTTTGCATTTCTTGGTATCGAACTTCATTTTCAATTCTTGTCTCCATGCTATAGTGTCCAGATCTTTTTGCAATAGTCTACCGTCCTCCTCATTTTTTACTTTTCTCATGATTTTTGCATCATTTGCAAGCATGCTGGCATAGTTTGTTGTTCCTTCTATCATGTCATTGACATAGACAAGAAACATTATTGGAGCAAGCACTGAACTTTGTGGAACTCTACTCGTTACTGCTCTCCATCTTGACATCTTATCCTTTACCACTGTCCTCATGTATCTTTCCTTCATTTTTTTTATATTTAGTTTAGTAGTTTACCCCTTAGTCCTCTAACATGGACTAAGAGGCAAACTACTGTTTGTGTATTTAATTACAGAACTGTAGTATACAGGAAAGGAGCAACGCTCGTTAGATTCCGTTTCCCATTCTCTAATTTTCTAACATACCTTGGCTCAAATTCATGTACTGTTCCAACTTAATCTATATCTTTGTTGTCCAATTATCATATTAAGATTTGAACTCGTGTATCATTTGAGCTTGAGCTAATCACCTTCAAAGCTATTCCACATATTTATGCATCTATATGGAAAAATGCATTTCTTCACATCCTATTGACATGTTGTCTTTCTTAATTTACTTCCATGACCGCTTAAAGCCCTCCCATTTTTAATCAGATCTCTTCTATCACTGCAATCTATCCCCTTAAGTGACCTAAACACTGTAATCATGTCACCTCTTTCTCTTCGATCTTTCACAATTGTTAGACCTAGTACCTTTAGTCTTTCCTCATATGGTTTATCTGCCATGGTGGGGACCAGTTTGGTTGCTGCCTTTTGTATTCTCTCTTGCTTATGTAGATTGTAGGTTACTACATTGGGAATTGGTGGTGAAATAAACTCGTTAGAGTTGTTGGCTTTAATGTTCCAGGTTTAGTTTTGTCTTACAAAATACACAGCAAGCTCCAAACAAAACTCGATGGGTTGTCAGAAACATAATATATACATATGTGCAGTTGCCATATCATAAAAATATTTGGAAGGTTTGATCCGACGTGGAGAGGCGCCGGCAGAGATCCTTTTGTTTTTGAGTAGCTGGCTGACCCGAGATGGTAGCGAGCCCATTGTCCAAGATAGAGGGCTTGAGCTGAGATGTCGAAAATCTATTGTCGCTGAAGAGGCGTAGCCAGGAAAGTCGGTTAGCTTGGTCACTGACAATGAACAGTCCCTTGTGAGATGGTAGCCGTCGTCGAAAATACTACGTTGTAGCATATGTGTACGTGCGCGCGTGTGCACACTAGGCATCGAAGCTACGTTGAATATCGAGATGATAATATGGCTCGGTTCGCTATATATCACTGACCTCAGTGATATTGGTGATACGGAGGGAGAAAAGAGAGAGAGAGAAAAAAACAACAACAAGGCAAGCCAGGCCTGTTGCATTACTTTGGCATAAAGATATGCACACAAAATGGTGGGAGAATGGTGGTAACTTTAAAACATTTATGAGTATGAACATGCGGAAGGTAGATGTTGTTTCCACTCCTCACCTAGGCAAGAATATACATTCTATGAACTTGTTGCTCGATTTCGAAGATTATAGCGGGGAAGGGGAACTGGAGGTTTTGGTTGAGAAGATTGATGATGGTCCTCTATTGCAGGAATAGTGTGATTCTGATAAAGAACGGTCTTTATGTCGAGGCCGCGGGGAGCTCATTTGATATGATCTTTATGCAAGACAGTCTCCGTAAGGTCGTGCAAACTGAGTGCTTTAACTTTGTTCATTGACTAATGTCCAATGATACGATAGGGTCCAGAGAATTTAGGGGAAATCTTCAAGGTAGGGGTGTGGTTAAGGGTGTAAATAATGTCTCCAATTTCAAGGTTACAAGCTCTTGCTGATTTGTTATGCAAACGAACAATTTCGTCCTTAGATGAAGAGCATTATGAACTCTTTTGAACAAATTATTGAAATCTACTACTTTGACTTTTACGTAATCTTTGAAGTTGTAAATGGGAAGTAATTCTAAAAGGAAAAGATCATAAGGGAACCTTTTGTCAGATCCAAAGAGGACAAAATGAGGAGATTCTGATATTGACTTGTTAATGGAACTATTGATGCAAGCTCGAATTATGGGGACATGTTCATCCCACGAAGGGTGAAGATCAGAAGCAAGATGTCGTAGATCATTGAGAACCTTTCTATTCTGGCGTTCAATTAAGCCATTTGAACTAGGGTGAAAGTGGAGATTCTTGTGCAGCTTAGATGCGGGGAGTGGGGGAGCGTTGCTCGTAGATGCCGCGACGATCGTTGGCGCATAGAGATGATCGTGCGGAGCGTGATGCAATGTTGGAGGAGGGGGGAGATGATCCGACTCGTGCAGTGGTGGAGAAGTGTAGTCCAGCGTCTCTGTGTTGTCGTGGTGGAAGCGGCGGGCGTCGTGGGTGGTGGAGAAATGCCTCTGATGGAGATTTCCCATAGATGTTGAAGGATGCGTCTCTGTGTTAGCGTGGTGGAGGCGGCGGGCGTCGCGGAAGGTGGATAAATGCCTCTGATGGAGATTTCTCATAGATGCTGAAGAGTTTGTCTCTATGTTGACGTGGTGGAGAAAGCAGCTAAGAGAGTTCAGCGTAGAAGTAGGGCTTCGTATCGTAGTTGCTTTGAGGTGGGCGGAGTAGCGAAGAGCATCGGTGCTTTTGGCTTGTAAGTGGAATGCTGGAAGGTGCTTCAAAGGAATTAGTGTTGCACTGCTGCTTCGATGTCTACGACTATAGAATGTAGTGTAGATTCGAATCCCTCTGCTGGCCACCAGAATGTAGGTTGTAGTGTCGTATACCACTGCTGCCACTAGAACGTAGGTTGTAGGATACTATATTGGGAATTGGTGTAGAAATAAACTCGTTAGAGTTGTTGGCTTTGATGTTCCAAAATACACGGCAAGCTCCAAGCAAAACTCGTAGGGTTGTCAGAAACATAATATATACATATGTACAGTTGCCATATCATATGAATATTTGGAAGGTTTGATCCGACGTGGAGAGGCGCCGGCAGAGATCCTTTTGTGTCCGAGCAGCTGGCTGACCCGAGATGGTAGCGAGGCCATTGTCCAAGATAGTGGGCTTGAGCTGAGATGCCGAGAATCTATTTTCGCTGAAGGGGCGTAGTCAGGAAAGTCGGTTAGCTTGGTCACTGACAATGAACAGTCCCTTGTGAGATGGTAGCCGTCGTCGAAAATGCCACGTTGTAGCATATGTGTACGTGCGCGCGTGTGCACACTAGGCATCGAAGCTACGTTGAATATCGAGTTGATAACACTTATATCCTTTATTGTGTGTGGGGATCATATAATGGAACGCTTTGTTAAACCACTTCAGTACGACTCAAATTCTCTTCCACTCTGAGTAATAATAAACACAGAAAACGTGATCAAACCATTTCACAGAATCCGGGGTAACTCATGTACAATTGCAAATATACGAGTGTATATATATATATATATATATATATGTATATATACATATATCTTTTTTTAGCTTTTGTAGATTACGAGAAGGCCTTTGACTCGGTAGAACAAATAGCAATACTAAACTCGCTACGCAAGCAGGGTACAAACGAACAGATCGTAAAAGATTTAGAAAAGACTTATGCCAAAGGTACCGATATAATTCGACTACATAAAGATATAGAAGAGATCAAGATCGAGAAAGGAGTACGGCAAGGCGATACAATTTCACCGAAACTATTTACAGCTTGCTTGGAAGATATTTTCAGAAGACTGAGTTGGGGATTATTTAAACCACCTAAGATTTGCGGATGACATTATTTTTATTTCAGAGAGAGCAGAAGATTTGCAAGATATGCTGAGTGATTTAAACAAGGAAAGTGTCAAAGTAGGTTTAAAAATGAATAAGAGTAAAACCAAAGTAATGTTCAATACGAAAGTTCAAAGTAAAGAGATTGTAATTGATGATGAGAGTCTTGAGGAAGTTGAAAAGTATAATTATTTAGGCCAGATGGTGAAAGTGACGAAAGATCATGATAATGAAATAAAAAGACGCATTACAATTGGTTGGAAAGTGTTTGGTAAGTATAATAAGATCCTGAGAGGCTCTCTACCTTTATGTTTGAAACGTAAAGTTTACAATCAATGCATTCTACCAGCAATAATCTACGGGTGTGAGACTTGGAAACTAACAAAGGCAATGGAAACAAAACTAAGGACAGCACAGAGGAGAATGGAGAGATCAATGATGGGAATAACGCTGAGAGACCGAAAGAGAGCAAGTTGGGTGAGAGAGCAGACTAGAGTGAAAGATATTGTGGAAGCAGTAAAAGAGAGGAAGTGGAATTGGGGAGGTAAGTTAGTGCGAACGACTAATGAGCGATGGAGCATGTGTGTTACTGAGTGGACACCACGAGATAGGAAGCATGGAAGAGGGAGACCAGACAGAAGGTGGAGAGATGATATCGAAAAGTTTGCAGGAGTGATGTGGCAGAGGATGGCGCGGTCGTGTGAATCATGGAATTCTATGAAGGAGGCCTTTGTTCAGCAGTGGACTCAGAATGGCTGATTTGATATATATATATATATATATATATATATATATATATATATATATATATATAATCAAGATGCCGACGCTAGCATCCTCGTGTACCTACTTGCGCCTCATGACACCTACGTGGGCATCATCGTACTGAAGTGGTTAATCTTTTGCAGTAGTCTACATCTCTCCCACAATCCTGCTGATATGTCTGTCAGGTGACAGGTTGTCTTTCATTAACACTCCCAAGTCTTTCTCCTCTTTTGCTTTTGTAATGTATTCGCTTCTCAAGGAATAGTTTAAGGAAGGCTTATTGCCGCTATTGCCCATTTCTAGTAATTTGCTTTTTTTTTTATTATTATTAAACTTCATATTCCATTTTTGTCTCCGTGCAAATATAGTATCTAGATCTTTTTGCAGCAGTGTACCGTCCTCCTCATTTTTCATTCTTCCATGATTTTTACATCCTCTCCAAACATGTTGGCATAGCTTGTTATTCCTCCCATCATGTTATTAACGTAGACAAGAAACATTACAAAGGATTACAAAGGCGGAACATGCCGACAGGAGACCTTTTGGTCCATATCTAGGTCGGAAGCGAAAAAAATCATAATGATGAATAAATAAATGAATAAAAAAAACTATAATAATGTAAATAGTAAATCAAATACATAAATAAATGCATAGGTATAGTTAGATAATAAGCAAACAGGTAAATTGTAAATAATGATAAACTGACACATAACTAATAATAAATGAGAATCAAGTAAATAATAATAAACAAACGGACAAGTGATAACAAAACAAATAATATAAAATAAATGATAGTCATTACAGCATCTTGCTTAGGTGTTTATCTAAATGATTCTTAAAGCTTCGAGCTGAACTACATTGCACTGCCTCTGCAAGAAGTTTATTCCATTCATTAACTACACGGTTGGCGAAGTTGTTTCTATCCACTTCCAAATTAAATCTATTTCCGGACAGTTTGAGACCATTGTTTCTTGTCTGATTCTCATTCAATGCAAAATTTTTGTCACTTTTGATGTTGTCAATTCCCTTTAGAATCTTAAAGATTGGTGCAAGCAATGAACCTTGTGGAACTCCGCTTGTTACTGCTCTCCAGCTTGACATCTTGTCCTTTACTACTGTCCTTATGTATCTTTCCTTCGAAAAGTCTTTCCTCCAGTCTATTAATCTTTCAATATGCTCCAGTTTCCACATAAGTTGAATGTGAGGTTCTTTATCAAATGCCTTCTCTAGGTCCAGGTACATGCAGTCCACCCACCCCTCTCTCTCTTGCAGCACACCAATCACTTTCGTGTAAAAGCTTAAAAGGTTAGACACACATGACTTTACAGATCTGAAGCCAAACTGACTGTCAGAATGTTCATATTTTCAAGATATTTGGTCCATCGACCTTTCACAATCCATTCACCTAATTTCACTATTATGCTGGTTAGTGATACTGGCCTATAATATAGTGGTGTTTCCTTGTTTCCATCTTTGTGTATTGGCACCATGTTTGCCCTTTTCCAATCAAGTGGCACAATGCCTTCTTGCAATGAACATGTAATAGAACTGGATCTTGCCCGCTAGTTGTTCTTTATACATTCAATAGATGTCCATTTTGATATACCATTTACATATCTATAGAATAGTTTTGGCTGATCATTACATTTTTATTATGTCTTTTTCATTTATTTTCTTCCTTGCGTATTTTTTTTTTTTTTTGTATTCGTTCTTTTGATTGATATATTTTTTCCACTTTCTAGTTTTTTTTGTCTTTTCTTCATCTTTTTCGCCTTTCGCTTCGCTGCACCTTCTATTAAATCAACACTTAACAAACATCTTTTCCTGTTTTTGCTTTGGGACATATTTATCCACTCCTTCTTAATAAATTTTCATCAAAATCATCCATTTTTCTTCAACTTGTGTTTCTTCCTGTGTGAGTGTGTGTGTATTTACCTAGTTGTATTCTACGCGAAGGGGAGCTATGCTCGTGGTGTCCCGTCTTTGTATTTTGCAGTGTCTAGTTTGCTCTTAAATTTGTGTATAGTTTTTGCACACACTATTGTTTCGTTCAGTTTCTTCTAGACATCCACCGCTCTGTGTGAATTTTCTTTTAGGTCTCTTCTATAACTCTCTTTTTTGAGTTCCTTTTCATGCCCTCTTGTATTTCTCTAATCCTAATTTAGTAAGTTCTCTCTATCAATGAGTTCCACGCCTTTCCATGATTCTGTAGATGGTCAGCAGGTCACCTCTTTCTCTTTTTTGTTCCAGAGTCGGTGAATTCAATTTTGATAATCTCTCCTCATATGACAGGTTTGAAAGTGTTGGGGCCATCTTCGTAGTTGCTCTCTGGATTCTTTCAATCTTCTTTATATTCTTTTTGGTACTGGGTGACCATAGTGTCGCAACATACTCCAGTCTAGGCCTTATAAGTGTGACTAGTATGAAAATCCACGTGAACAATTTGCATAAATACGGCAAAGGAAACATGGACTGGAAGTGAAGCGTTTATTCCTGACGAAACGTTAGGAATAAAAGCTTCACTTCCAGTCCATGTTTCCGTTGCCGTATTTATATGACTAGTATTTTTTTTTTTACCATTTCTTTGTCTAAATAAACAAAAGCCACCTTTATTGATCCTAGCAAGTTGTAGGATTATCCAACAATTTTGTTTATCTGTTTATCAGGGGACATATCATTTGTGATGATTACTCCCAAGTATTTTTCAGATCCCACTTTCTTTATTTCCTTTGTTTCGATTTTATTTTGTTCTGATATATACATACATACATACATACATATATATATATATATATATATGTATATATATATATATACTTACTTTTTCCGAATTCCATTATGCTATATTTCTTTATTTTGAAGTCTACTTCCAACTTCTGACTCCATTTCCAAACCTTGTTCAGGTCTCTCTGTAGTGATTCACAATCTTTTTCAGTACTCACTTTCCTCAGCAATTTAGCGTCGTCTGCAAAGAAGCTCATATAACATTTCACATCTTCATCCATATCACTCACATAAATAGCAAACACTATTGAAGCCAATACTGATCCCTGTGGAACTCCACTTATCACCTCCTCCCAACCTGAACTCATTTCTCTGAGCACCACCCTCATTTCCATTCCATGCAAAAAATCCTCCATCCAGTTTAGTAGTTTACCTTGTATCCCTCCTATGTGTGTAGTTACCTAGTTTTATCTTACGGGAAAGGGAGCCATGTTCGCGGTGTCCCGTCTTTATATATTGCAGTGTCTAGTTTGCTCATAAATTCGTTTATAATTTTTGTACACACTATTGTTTTATCCAGTTTGTTCCAGGAAGTGATTAGTGTGTGTGTATTACCTAGTTGTATTCTACGGGAAGGGGAGCTATGCTCGTGGTGACCTGTCTCTGTATCTCGCAACATCTAGTTCGTTCTTAATTTCTTGTATGTTGTTTGCACACATTGTTGTTTCGTCCAAGTTGTTCCAGATATCCACCACTCTGTGTTGAAAGATATTTTTCAGATCTCTTCTATAACTGTCCTATGTGAATTTCTTTTCATGTCCCCTTGTTTTTCTTCTATCCCAATTTAATAAGTCTTCTCTATCAAGGACTTCCATGCCTTTCATAATTTGTAAATGGCCAGCAGATCATCTCTTCCTCATCTTTGTTCCAGGGTTGGTAGTTCCAGTTTAGCCAATCTTTGCTCGTATGTCAGTTTTGAAAGTGTTGGCATCTTTGTTATTGCTCTTTGGATTCTTTCTATTTTCCTCATATTCTTTTTCGTACTGGGTGTTCATACTGTCGCAGCGTACTCCAATCTTTGTCTTATCAGTGTGACTAGCATTTCCTTCACCATTACCTCTTTCAAGTAATTAAAAGTCACTTTTATTGATCTCCGATTATTTGGTTTATCTGCTTGTCTGGGGACATGTCTTTGGTGGCAATTACTATTAGGCCCTTTTCGGAACCAAATTTATTTACTTCCTTTGCACCGATTTTGTATTGTTCTGATATTTCTATTTATTTATTTACTTTTTTTCTTACGTTTTCCGAATTCCATTATACTATATTTCCTAATGTTGAAGTTCACTTCCCACTTCTGACTCCATTCCCAGACCTTGTTTAGATCTCTCTGTAGCGATTCACAATATTTTTTCGTACTTACTTTCTCTAGTAGTTTTGCGTCGTCTGCAAAGAAGTTCATGTAACATTCTACACCTTCATCCATGTCATTTACATATATAGCAAACATTATCGTAGCCGATACTGAACCTTGTGGGACTCCACATATCGTTCCTTCCCTTGTAGAGTTTTTATCTCTGACCAATAATTTTATTTCTCTTCCATGCAATGAATCTTTCATCCATTTCAATAGTTTTCTTTGTATACCTCCTGTTTCGAGTTTTCTTAATAGTTTTCTTTGTGGTACTTTATCAAACGGCTTTTGTAATTCCAGGAAAGCAGAGTCTGCCCATCCGTCTCTTTCTTGCATTGTATCTATCAACTTTGAATAGAAACAGATCAAATCTGTGGTACATGACCTTTCCTGTTTAAAACCGCATTGTCTCAGATTTAGTGTATTGTTCTCCTCCAGATGTTTAGTCCATCTACTTTTGATAACTTTCTCACAAATTTTGGCTATTGTACTTAAAAGGGAGACCGGTCTATAGTTTATTGTGTCTTCCTTGTTTCCCTCTTTATATATTGGCAGGATATCGGCATTTTTTCAGTCTTGTGATACCTTTCCTTCTTTGAGTGAGCAATCTATTATCTTATATATTTTGTCCACTAGTTCATCTATACATTCTTTTAGTATCCAGTTTGCAATTCCGTCCGGACCGTGTGGTTTTCTGACATCAAGGTTCATTATTTGGTCCCTTATTTCTTTCTGTGTCACAATTATTTTTCTCATGGGGGGGGGGTCTTTCTCCCCCTTCCTTTATCCCAACTGTGTATGTTTTCTTTAGTGAATACAGATCTGAAATGTTTGTTCATAATTTCAGCCATTTCTATATCCTCTGTGTATTCCATGTTCCTTTGACGTAGTTTTATTATTTCCTGTTTGTTTCTTAGTTTACCATTCACATATATTTACATTTGTCTATTATGTCTTTTTCATAATTTCTTTTTTCTCCCCTACGTATTTTTACACATTCATTTCATAGTTTGATATATATTTGCCACTTCCAGTTTTTTCCATCTTTTTCCATCTTCTATCTTTTGCCTCACTACATTTTTTTTGTTATACCAGCACTTCTTCATTATAGATTTATTTTAAAATCATCCATTTCTCTTCCACCTGTGTTTCTTCGTTAAAGAATTTTTCCCAACTCGCATTTTTAAAGAATTTTCCAAGTCTATTATGTCTATTGTGTCTTTTTCATAGTTTCCTTTTTCTTTCCTACGTATTCTTACATATTCATTTTTTAGTTTGATATATATTTGCCACTTTCCAGTTTTTTCCATCTTTTTCTATCTTCTATATTTTCCTCACTACATTTTTTGTTATACCAGCACTTAATGTACACCTTTTCCTGTTTTTGTTTTGGTACATATTTATCCACTCCTTTATTATAGACTTATTTTAAAATCATCCATTTCTCTTCCACCTGTGTTTCTTCGTTAAAGAATTTTTCCCAACTCACATTTTTAAAGAATCTTCCAATTTTCCCAAAATCCGTTTTGTTATACATCAGTATTCCTTTTCTGTGTTTCTCGTTTCTCCCCAGATATATTCTCTTTTAGTTCGAGCTCAAGTTGTATGTGATCACTCTTCCTAATTGGAGTCTTGTATTCAATTTTATCCACAATTTTAGGCTCTGATGTGAATATTAAATCTAGTCTCGACGGTTCTTCGTTATTTTCATATCTGGTATTTTATTTTACCCATAGAGTTATTGTGTATTCAATGGCCATGTTAGTATGTTTCCCGAAAAAGTAGTATCACTGTTTTTTCATTTTTTCATTTTCACATTTAACTTCAATTATTTTTTCAATTCACTTAGCTTGTTACTTATTTCGGAATTCCTCTTCTTTAGTTCACATACTCTCTATTGACTTCAAAATAGTCTTTCCTTAAAATCACAATCTCTTTCCTTATTTCCATGAATTCTTTCTCCCACGAGTTTCTATTAAAATTTATCACCCTTTCCATGTCTATGATTCGACTCAAATTTCTTTTTTCGTACTTACGAAAACCAAAAAAATAGGTCATTCCCTTTGGGGTTTCAAAGCCTCTATTTACATTTTCTCACGATAGACACGTTCAACACTGCAGAGAGATTATCTTGGGCAACCACAAGTGCTACCCCTCCCACTCAATACAACCCAGGCTTCTTGCTTTCTTTGTACTATTGATAATTTTCGTCTTATTCGGCAGCCTACAGAACTCTAGTGAATAGCTGTTGAGAGTTCGGTGGTTCGTTCGAGTATGTGTGTGTGTGTGTGTATTTACCTAGTTTACCTAGTTGTATTTACCTAGTTGTATCTTGCGGGAAGGGAAGCTATGCTCGCCATATCTAATTTGCTCTTAAATTCTTGTATTGTTTTTGCACACACTATTTTTTCGTCTAGTATGTTCTATACATCCACCACTCTGTGGGGAAAACTGTTTTTTCATGTCTCTTCTGTAACTGTCCTTATTGAGTTTCTTTCCTTGTCCTCTTGTGTTTCTCTTATCTCAATTTAGTAAGTCTTCTCTATCAAGGACTTCTACACATTTCATAATTCTGTAGATGGTCAACAAGTAGCCTCTTTCTCTTGTTTGTTCAAGAGTCGGTAGTTCTAGTTTTGACAATCTTTCTTTATATGACATTTTTGATAGTGCTGGGACCATCTTCGTAGTTGCTCTCTGGATTCTCTCAATTTTCTTTATATTCTTTTTAGTACTGGGTGACCATAGTGTCGCTGCATACTCCAATTCAGGCTTCATCAATGTGACTAATGTTTTCTTTTCCATTTCTTCATCCAAGTAAGTAAAAGCCACTTTTATTGATCTTAGCAAGTTATGGGTTTCACCGACAATTTTGTTTATATGTTTGTCAGGGGATGTATCTTTTGTAATGATCATTCCCAGGTCTTTTTCAAATTCCAATTTCTTGACTTCTTTTTCCAAATTCCATTATGCTACATTTCTTTATGTTAAAATCCAGTGCCCACTTCACAGTCCGTGTTAGTACTCACTTTCTTTAATAATTTTGCATCATCTGCAAAGAAGTTCATGTAACATTCCACACCTTCGTCCATGTCATTCATATATATAGCAAACATTATTGGAACCAATACTGATCCTTGTGGAACTCCACTAATTACCTCCTCCCAAGTAGAACTCTTACCTCTGAGCACTACTCTCATTTTTCTTACATGCAAAAAGTCTCTCACCCATTTCAGTATTTTTCCTTGTATCCCTCCTATGGTTTCTATTTTTCTTAATAGTCTTTTGTGAGGGACTTTATCCAAAGCTTTTTTGTAGATATAGGAACGCACAATCAGCACATCCGTCCCTTTCTTGTATAATGTCCAGGAGTCTTGAGTAAAAACAGATCAAATTTGTGGTACATGATCTTCCCTGTCTAAATCCGAATTGTCTCGGATTTAGGATCTTCTCCTCCAGATGTTTTATCAATCTACTTTTTATAACTTTTTCACAAATTTTGGCTACCATGCTTGTAAGAGAAACCGGTCTGTGATTTGTTGGGTTTTCCTTATTTCCTCCTTTATAAATTGGTACCATATCAGCATTTTTCCAGTTTTCTAGTAATTTTTTTTTTCTTTTAGTTCTTCTTTACATTCTTTTAATATCCAATTTGCTATTCCATCCGGGCCGTGCGATCTCCTGACGTCAAGGTTCATTATTTGATCCATTATTTCTTTCTGTGTTACTATTATTTTCCTCAAGGGGGGGGGGGGTCACTTCTCTCCCTTCATCCCAATGTTGCATTTTTCTCTAGTGTGTATGCGTGTTTACCTAATTGTATATACCTAACTGTAGTATTCAGGAAAGAAGCAATACTTGCTGGGTCCCATTTCCTATTCTTTAATCTATCATACCTAGAATTAAACTCACGTGCAGCTCAAACTTAATCTACATCTTTAATCTTTAAATGTCATATTCAGATTGGAATTCATGTATTGTTTGAGCTTGGACTAAATGACCTTCAATACTATTCCAAATATCTATCCATATATATGGAAAACCGCATTTCTTCACATTCTGTAGACATGTAGTCTTCCTTAACACCGGATGGCTGATGTACGATGATTCGATGATGCATCACAATACTTGCTTTATGAAATATAAAGTCACTGCTGATTTGCTCATTATCTTTCACTCTGAGTAATGATAAACACAGAAAACACGATCAAAACAGTTCACAGAATTCAGGGGGCACTCAGCTACTACTACAAAGTAAATATAATGAAGCCACCAACGTGGGCATCCTCGCATACCCGCTCACACCTCATGATACCTACGTAGGTTTAATTGTATGGCTTTATCTATTCTCATAACCTCTTAAAACTCTATTATCTTTCATCAAGGAATCTCTTCTATCAATGTAATCTATTCCCCCTTAGTGACCTGAATACTGTAGTCATATCACCTCTCTTCAATCTTTCAAACTTGGCAGACCAAGTATTAGTCTTTCCTCATATAGTTTATCTGTCAGGCTGGGAACCGGTTTGGTTGCTGTTTTTTGTATTCTCTTGATCTTGCTTATATCCTTCACTCTGCGTGGGGACCATATCACCAATGCATATTCCAGTCTTGGACAGATCAAGGTTTTGATGATTTTTTTTTTTATCATCTCTTCATCCATGTAATGAAAAGCCACTTTAATCTTATGCAGCAGTCCATACATCTCTCCCACAATCCTGTTGATATGTCTGTCAGGTGACAGGTTATCTTTTATCAATACACCCAAAGCTTTCTCCTCCTTTCCTTGTCTAATGGGTTCATTTTCCAAGGAATAGTTTAATTATGGACTTCTATTGCCCATTTCCAGTACTTTGTATTTTTTTATACTGAAATTCATTTTTGGCTCCATGTAAAAATAGTGTATTTACTTAATTGCAGTATACAGGAAAGGATCAACGCTCACTGGATCTCATCTCTTTCTCTCCAATTTTATCATAACTAGCCTCAAATTCATATATATTTCCAACTTAATCTTTATCCTTGATTTCCAATTCCCATATTTAGATTTGAATTTATGTATTGTTTGAGCTTAGGCTATATCATTTTCTAAGCTGTCCCAAGTATTTATACATATATATGGAAAACTGTATTTAGACATGTGGTTTTTCTTAATCGTGTGTGTGTTTGCGTGTGTGTGTCATACCTTTGGTTTTGATTTAGGCTTTTGCAACACCTCAGGTTGGACGAGGACTTTGTCGATGATATGGATGATCCCATTGTTGGCCTCAATGTCAGCAGCCAGGACAGTCACATTGTTTACCTGCAGTGCCTGAGTATTTTACAAATGATAATTAGAATACTGAATATTTACACAGATAATAAAATATTGAACACAGAATCCATCCCCCAAAAGTGGTTTCACAAATTTTATTTACCGTACATCTAAATCCCCTTCACTGCATGACCAGATCTGGTCTCAGCAGTAGTGAGATTGTACCAGTGATACTTACTTTTCCCTTGTGTGGGATCATGTTGATTTTAAACACAGGAACTTCATCTTGAGAAGCTGACTGCCTATGGCTGACCAGGTCATGTGAGTAGACCCTCCCTGGGATGATATGGTTCAACAGACTCCTTCTCAGGAGGTCTGGGTCATCCATGAGAGCATTCCTAAGTGCTGGGTCAAGGGCATTGAAGGCCTCATCAGTTGGAGCGAACATGGTGTACGACCCTGCGAGCATATAAAAACTTAGCCTCATAGGATCCTGGCATATTTTACAGAATTTTGTCTTGGACAGCACCATACAATTTCATTAAGCTCATAAGTTGATCTCTGCATGGCTTATTTCAATCAATCAGAATCCATTCAGTGCAAACTCAACCCCTCAAGAGAGTTTTAATATAGTCACCTGGTGTTAATAAATATTTACAGGGATTTCTCGATTTATGCGTATTTAGAATATGCGATTTTGGAGTAACATGAGGTGAAAAAACTAGTATTTTTTTTCATATTACATACATCATTTAGAATAACACGTCAAAAAAAAAAAAAAAAAAAAAGCGCTGCTGGTTTAATTCCGTGATGCGGCCACCAGATGTCACCAGGTGTTCCCCATGTGTACCGCCAACATGCTGTCCCTTCGCGCGGTGCTTCGCTTCAAGCTCATTGTTACCTGCGCACTGCTAGTGTTAATGTTTCTCTCCGCTCTCCTCTCTTAGTGCCTTAGATCGTGTCTGAACGGAGTGTGGAGGAAGCTATGTTCTTATTTCGTTCACGAGTTCAAGGGATTTTATATTGCTGATAATCTGGTCAGTGCCAACACGAGGAGTCTTCACCTTGCACAGCAGATAGGATTCGACGGGTTGAAAGACAACGACATCAATGAGTTACTGCAGTCTTACCAGAATACCAGGAGAAACTCTCTAATGAGAACTTATTAGAGATAGAGAAAGAGCGAGTACAGCTCATGGAGAAGGCAGAAGGAGCATCAGAAGAACAACCTCAGCAAACCCTGACAGCCACAAACTTGTCCCATCGTATGGAGTTGTTGAGGCTAGCAATGAAAATTACAGAAGAAAATTATCCAAATGTGGAGAGATGCACTACATTTACCAGAGGAGTGATGAGCAAAATGGTCTGTTAAGTGTTGCTGAAGGAAAAAAAAAAAAAATCTATAACAGCATTCTTGCGTGAGCGTGAGACAAATTCAGTCAGAGGCAGGACGGTCTAGTGAGTATAAGGCAGAGGCGCAGTCAGAGGCAGAGCTACCCAGTGATGGAGACAGTATGAAGCAACATAACAGTACAGCTTAATATAAACATGTACAAGTAAGCAATAGTAAAACTTAACTTCTTCTTTATAAGTTTGTTTGATATCCCACAACTCATATCCTTCAACTTAATGTCAGCTGAATGCAATACTCCAGACTTGGTATGTACTGTACAGTTTAGTTCAGTAATCATGTTCACTTTATGCGATTTTTACATTACGCGATTCCTTCAGAAACGTATCCCTTTCGTATACACACACACACACACACACACACACACACACACACACACACACACACACACACACAAACACACACACACACACACACACACACACACACACACACACACACACACACACACACACACACACACACACACACACACACACACACACACACACACTTTCAACGAACGGACGGCTTGAAGAACGTTCTGAAGAAAAGTGAAGATTGTGGATCCCAACGCAAAGAGAAGTGCCTTTTTGTATTTGCAGGGTGGGGGGAAATTGCTCGTGGGGTAGTGGGAAGGTGAGGAAAGAGGAGAGGGGGAGGGATTGCTGGGGAAATGGAAGGTAATGAGGAGGTGGAGGAAATGGCCCTGACGGGCCGCCGAAAGGTAGACAAACGACCCCAAGACGAGCTGGATGATGACATGTCTAATAGGAATGTGAAGATTAGAGGTATAGATAGGAGCAATATAGCAGAAAGTGATGAGAATATTTTCAAGGGATTTAAATAAAGAGGGTGGGGGGGTCACAACCCCCCCCCCCCCCCCCCCCCCCCGACTGACAAGACTAGAAGAGAAGGTCGATAAGGTGATCGAGGACTTGGAGAGTAGGTTAGGTCATATGAACACCATTTTACAAAGGGTTGAAAGATTGGAAGAACTGGAAAAGGCGAATAAAAACTTAACTGATGAAATAGAAGACCTAAAAAGACAGTTAAGAGAGGTAAAGGTGGAGAATGAGGAATTGAAGAAGAATAGTAAAGAAAACAGAGAAACGATAGCTAAAGAAAGTAAAAATTGGAAGAAAACCCAAGAAGGAAATAAGGTTTCATTCACTGACATAGTCAAACAGCAATTAAAAGAACATACTGAAGACTCAGTTATTAAAGTGATGAGACAAAAGGAGAATATAGTAAGGGATTTAGCAGACAAGAAGAAATGTATAATTATATTAGGAATGGAAGAGAAACACAACACAGATAGAACCACAAGAATCAAAGAGGAAAATGAAAAAGTAAGCCAATTACTAGAATCAGTTCAGGAAGATGAACCAGGAATTATGAAACAAATCGAAGAGAAATTTAGACTCGGAAAGTATAGCACAGACAAGACCAGACCAATTAAGATTAAATTCAAGTCACAAACAACGGCAGAGAATATCTTATCCAAAACAGGGAAACTAGCAACAAGTGAACAATACAAAAAGATATGGATAAAAAGAGAAATGAATAAAGAGGAAAGAGAGGAAGAAAAGCAGAAAAGACTGGAAGCTAAGGCAAAAAACGAGAACAGAACGGAGTCAGAGAAAGAGAGATTCTATTGGAGAGTAGTGAACATGAAACTAAGGAAGTTCGACATACAAAAGAAAAACATAAGGGAAACAGAGAACACAATGGAAGTGGCAGAAAACTAAGAGTGTCTTACACAAATATAGATGGATTAATAACAGGATTGAATGAGCTGAATGATTATTTGAAAGAAAAAGAACCGGACATAATGGGAATTGTAGAAACAAAATTAAAAGGCCCACTACCACCCAATAGTGTAGGACATGATGCATACAATTATTGGATTAGAAACAGAGAGAAAAAGCAAGGGGGTGGAGTTATGTTCCTGACTAAGAAGGATATAAACGTGAAAGGTGTCATATATGGAAAGAATACAGTAGAGATGATTATGATAGAAGTAGAAGACAGAGATAAGAAGAGCAGAAAATTTGTGATCAATTATGTGCCTCCTAAAACAGCTTAGTAGGAAGAGAGTGAATATAAAAGTATGTTAGAGGACACAAAGATAGCATTAACTAAAATAATGGAAGACGGAGGAAGAATAGTTATGATGGGCGACTTTAATTGCAAAGAAATCTGCTGGGAAGAAATGACAGTAAAGAGTGGTGATGACTCATGGGGAAATGCTCTACTTGAGATGATTACTGACCATTCAATGACACAATGGATACAAGAGAACACTAGGTATAGAAATGAAGAAGAACCATCGAGGCTAGACTTAATAATTACATCTGAACCTAGAATAGTGGACAAGATTGAATATAAAACACCAATAGGTAAAAGTGACCACATATTGATTGAACTGGAACTTAATGAAGAAAAATATATGAAAAGAAATGAACAATATAGAAGAGGAAGAATGATGTATGAAAAAACAAACTTTGATAAAATAAGAGAATTCTTCCAACAAGAAAACTGGGAAGAAATATACAAAGAAGAAACATCAGTGGAAGAGAAATGGAATATTTTGACAAAAATTTACAAAAAAGGAGTGGAAAAGTATGTCCCAAGACAAAAACAAGAAAAAGAATATGTAAAATGCTGGTACAACAAAAGTTGTAGGGAGTTAAAAGACAAAAGAGACAAAGCCTGGACCAGATGGAAAAAAGACAGAAGACCTGAAAAATGGAAAATATATACTGGTTATAGAAATGAATATGTACAAAAGTGCAGAGAGAAAAAAAGAAAATATGAAAAAGATGTTATAGAAAAGTGTAAAGATCAACCAAAACTATTCTACAGATTTGTAAACAATAAACTGAAAAACAAACAAGACTTGGAGAAATTAAGACAAGGAGGAGTTGAATACACTGAGGAAATGGAAATGGCAGAAATTATGAACAAACATTTTAAATCAGTGTTTACAAGGGAAAATATACAACCTGAAGAGATTGAGTGGAAAGAAAAAGTCCCCCCTATGGAAGAAATAGAAGTAACAAAGAATGAAATATTGACACACTTGGGTAATTTTGATGTCAGAAAATCGCATGGGCCAGATGAAATAGCAAACTGGATTCTGAAAGAATGCAGGAATGAACTGGCAGACAAAATACATAGCATAATAAGCAGTTCCTTAAAAGAAGGAAAAGTTCCAGAAGATTGGAAAAAAGCAAATATAGTACCTATATATAAAGGAGGAAATAAAGAAGAACCTACCAACTATAGACCAGTCTCTCTAACAAGTACAATCGCAAAAATTTGTGAAAGAATTATCAAAAGTAGATGGGTAAAATACTTGGAAAAAAACAACGTACTAAATCCAAGGCAATTTGGATTCAGACAAGGACGATCATGCGTCACCAATTTAATATGTTTCTATTCAAGGCTAATAGATATAATACAAGAAAGAGATGGATGGGCTGATTGTGCATTTCTAGACCTAAAAAAAGCTTTTGACAAAGTACCACATAAGAAGTTGCTTAAGAAATTAGAATATGAAGGAGGAATACAAGGTAAATTGCTAAATTGGATGGAAGACTTTTTGCAAGAAAGAAAAATGAGAGTAGTGATAAGAGATCAGCACTCAAAATGGAATGAAGTAATAAGCGGTGTCCCGCAGGGAACAGTTCTGGCCCCAATAATGTTTGCTATATATATTAATGATATGGATGAAGGAATTGAAAGCTATATGAGCTTCTTTGCAGATGATGCAAAACTACTGAAAAGAGTGAAAACTGAAGAAGATTGTGAATCACTACAGAGAGATCTAAATAAAGTACAAGAATGGAGTAGGAAGTGGGAGATGGAGTTCAATACAAAAAAGTGTAGTATAATGGAATTTGGAAAAAGCAAAAACAGAATAACAGGATCATATAATTTGGGAGAAGAAGGAATAAAAAAAGTAGAAAATGAGAAGGACCTGGGAGTCATTGTTATGAATAATATGTCACCTGAGAAACATATAAATAAGATTTTTGGAGAAACTTATAATTTAATAAGAACAATCAAAGTGGCATTTACATACCTGGATGAAGAAATGGTGAGGAAAATCCTAATCACCCTGATAAGACCAAGATTGGAATATGCAGCAACGATATGGTCACCAAGTACAAAAAAATGTATAAAAAAACTTGAAAGAATACAAAGAGCAATTACAAAACTGGCACCAACACTCTCAAAACTATCATATGAAGAGAGACTACAAAAACTTAAACTACAGACACTAGAGCAAAGAAGAGAGAGAGGAGATTTGATAGCTATTTACAGAATCATGAAAGGCATAGAAATTACTGATAGAGAGAATCTGATAAAATGGGATGACAGAAATACAAGAGGACACGGAAAGAAAATAAAAAAAGACAGCTATAGAAGAGATTTGAAAAAGAACAGCTTTCCTCACAGAGTAATAGACAGTTGGAACAAGTTAGATGAGAAAGTGGTGTGTGCAAAAACAATACATGAATTTAAAAATAGTTTAGATAAAATGAGATATGAAGACGGGACCTCACGAGCATAGCTCCCCTTCCCGTAAAATACAACTAGGTAATTACAACTAGGTAATTACACACACACACACACACACACACACACACACACACACACATATATATATGATGATGATTATGAAGGTGGAAAAAGAAGTCACGGGACTAATTCCGAGTTTTTGGGTTTATTCCTAACCAGTTTCGCTCTAAGCTTCTTCAGAGAAATGTGACTGGGGTGAAGCTGGCGGTATACATAGTGAGAATAGGGCCGCGTTCCCTCCTTGGAGGTGGGCTCCGTTTGTTGTTTTTACATAAGAACATAAGAATAAAGGAGACTGCAAAAGACCATTAAGCCTACACTAGGCAGCTCCGTATCCATCACAACCTGTCATCCCCATCCATAAAGTTGTCTAATCGTTTTTTAAAACAACTGATAGTTTCAGCGCTTACTACATGGTTACTAAGTTTATTCCATTCATCGACCACCCTATTAGTAAACCAATTCTTGCCTATTTCCTTCTTAAATCTAAATTTGTCCAGTTTATACCCATTACTGCGAGTCCTGCCCTGTTGTTTTATTATGATGACCTTGTTTGCATCACCCTTGTTATAACCCTTGATCCACTTGAACACCTCTATCAGATCACCCCGCACTCTGCGTCTTTCCAGAGTGTAAGTTAAGGTGCCTAAGCCTCTCTTCGTAAGGCAAATTTCTGAGTCCATGTTTCATTTTGGTTATTCTTCTCTGTACTGATTCTAGTGAATTTTATGTCCATTCTGTAGGACGGAGACCAAAACTTTACCGCATAGTCAAGGATGGGTCTAACTATCGCTAGATAGAGTTTAATAATAACCTCTGCACTTCTATTCGTTACCGTCCTAGCAATGAAGCCTAATGCCCTGTTAGCTTTATTTCTGGCGCTAATGCACTGCTTCCTGGTAATATAGTGTACAATAATTTACAATGTAGCTATTAAACCATAGAAGTCAGATACAGCTGCGGTGTGTGTGAAATGTTGTCCGAAGGTGTAACAGTGTAAGTAAAATAAGTGAGTGGTGTGAAAATGTGAAAAACCTCGAAAAATATCACAAGATAACTTATGATATTATAATACAGACAAAATGAAATAGAATCAAATAAAGTCAAATGAAATCCATTTAATTTTGTGTATCATCTTGTATACTGTTTAATTTGGTGATGGAGAAAATAACTAGGACAACATTAAGGTAAATAATCTAACATACGCTAATGATGTAGACCTAATTGCTGAGAGTAGAGATGATTTGAAAGATCTAATCACCCCACTAAGAGAGACAACAGAGAGAATTGGGCTGCAAATAAATTTCGATAAAACCAAACTAATGTGTATGAAAAGAGAGGAGAGGAACGTAGAGGATGTGGTTTTCGAAGACAAGAGAATAGAAGAGGTAGAGAGTTTCAGATATCTAGGTGCAACAGTAACAAATAAAAACGAGATGAAGACAAAAGTAAATATAAGAATCGCCTCACCAAACAGATGATATTTTAGCCTTATACCAATATTAAAGAAGAGAAGCATATCAAGAAATACAAAATTAAGAATCTACAATACAATCCTATGACCTATAGTTTTATATGCTTTTATGGATTTAATGAGGGAGGAGATGATAACCTGCCCTGACTAGTAGATCTAAAGGAGAAACTAAAAAAAATGAACGAAGTATGGGAGGTTAGGTTTAACCATTTACACTAGTTACCCAAAGAGTTGATAAACTGGAAGAACTAAAGAAGGAGAATCAAAACCTAACTAAAGAAATAGAGGAATTAAAAAGACAGTTAAAAGGAGTAAAAGATGAGAATGAGGAATTAAAGAATAATAATAAAAAGAATAAAGAGTCCATAGCAAAAGAAACACAGGGTTGGAGAAAAGTCCAAGAGAACAACAAAGTTGTATTTAGAGATATAGTGGCACAGCAGATAAAAGAACAATATAAGGAAACAGTCATTAAAGTGATGAGAGAGAAGGAGAATATAGTAAGAGACTTAGCGGACAAAAAGAAATGTATAATTATATTAGGGATGGAAGAGAAGCATAATCCAAATAGGACCAAAGAATAAAAGAAGAAAAGGAAAATATAAACAAGATATTAGCAGTAGTTCAAGAGGATGGACAAGAGACAGGGAAAGAAATTGAAGAAATATATAGAATAGGGAAATACAATACAGATAAGACCAGACCAATTAAGATCAAATTCAGGTCACAAACGACAGCAGAGAATATCTGAGCAAAAACAGGGAAACTAGCAGACAGTGATCAATATAAACAGGTATGGATAAAAAGAGAAATGGATAAGGAGGAAAGAGAGGACCAGAAAACAAAAAGACTAGAAGCTAAGGAAAAAAGAAAACGAGAAAAGAACAGAGTCAGAAAAAGAGAAATTCTATTGGAGAATAGTGGATATGAAAATGAGGAAACGGTTCATAGCAGAGAAAAACGGAAAGGAAACAGAAAACACGATGGAAGTAGCAGAAAATTAAAAGTGTCTTACACAAACATAGATGGCTTAATAACAGGCCTGAACGAACTGCATGATTACCTGAAGGAAAAAGAACCGGACATAATGGAAATTGTAGAGACAAAATTGAAAGGTCCACCACCATCTAAAAGTGTAGGACATGGTACATATAATTATTGGATTAGAAACAGAGAGGTAAAACAAGGGGGTGGAATTATGTTTCTGACTAAGAAGGATATAAATGTGAGGAATGTCGCATATGGAAAGAATAGAGTAGAGATGATTATGATGGAAATGGAGGACAGGGATGGGAAGAGCAGGAAGATTGTAGTAAATTATGTGCCTCCTAAAACGGCTTCTTGGGAAGAGAGAGAACACAAAAATATGTTAAAAGACACAAGGATAACATTAAATAAGATAATGGAGGAAGGAGGAAGAATATTTATAATGGGTGACTTTGATTGTAAAGAAATCTGCTGGGAAGAGATGATAGTGGAGGATACAAGGAAAACTATTGAAATGGATGGAAGATTTCCTGCATGGAAGAAGAATGAGAGTAGTGCTCAGAGAAAATAGTTCTACTTGGGAAGAATTGATTAGTGGTGTCCCACAGGGATCAGTATTGGCTACGATAGTGTTTGTTATTTATGTAAATGACATGGATGAGGGTGTAGAATGTTACAAGATCTTCTTTGCCGATGAAGCAAAACTGCTGAGGAAAGTAAGTACTGAAACAGACTGTGGGTCGCTACATAGGGTTTGGGAATGGAGTCAGAAGTGAGAAGTGGACTTCAACATAAAGAAATGTAGCATAATGGAATTTGGAAAAAGTAAAAAAAGAATATCAGGACAATATAATATCGGTACAAAGGACGTAAAGATAGTGGGTTCTGAAAAAGACCTGGTAGTAATCGTCACAAAAGACATGACTTCTCATAGACAGATAAACAAAATTGTCAGAGAAATCCACAACTTGCTAAGATCAATAAAGGTGGCGTTTACCTACTTGGATGAAGAAAGGGTCAAGAAAATACTAGTCACATTGATAAGGCCATGACTGGAGTACACAGCGAAGCTATGAACACCCAGTACTATAAAAAAAAAAAAAAAAAAATCCAAAGAGCAATTACGAAGATGGCCCCAATACTTTCAAAACTGTCATATGATGAGAGTCAAAGCTGGAATTACCGACTCTGGAACAAAGAAGAGAAAGAGGTAACCTATTGACCATCTATAGAATCATGAGAGACATGGAACTCTTAGATAGAGAAGACTTACTAAATTGGGATAAGAGAAATATAAGGGGACACGAAAAGAAATTAAAAAAGGACAGTTATAGAAGAGACCTGAAAAAAAACCCCAGCTTTCCATACAGAGTGGTGGATGTCTGGAACAGATTGGACGAAACAATAGTGTGTGCAAACACATGAATTTAGGAGCAAACTAGATACTGCGAGATATAAAAACGGTACACACGAGCGTAGCTCCCCTTCCCTTAAGATAGAACTAGGTAAATGCAACTAGGAAAATACTCGGGAAATATACGTGAAAATTTTCGATGAAATAAATTTAAAAATTACAAAAAATAATCAAACACTTACTCCGTCAATTTTACTTCACGATGGGAAAGCCCTTGGCCTTGATGACCTGCTGGAGTCTCTTAGGGACAGAATCGCCCAAATTCTGACAGTGGGAAGCAGGAATTTCCTCCCACACCTTCCGGATGGCTATCTGTAGCTTGAGGATTGTAGACGTGTCTTCCTGACGAAGGCGTGACATTATGATGTCCCATAAGATTTCTATAGGGGAAATATCGGGTGAATGACCAGGACAATCCTCTATGTAGTCAACCTCGCTATCACTGAGCCACATTTTGGCCGCCCTTGAGGTGTGGCAAAGGGGGCCGTCCTGCTGAAGGATCTCACAAGCGGTTTTTGCGAAACACCCCCCTAAATTCTCCAGATTTGACAGTCTGGCCTTTTGGGAGTATTACAAGGTTCCTCAAACCACCATATCCAAGGGTGTCCCACACGATAAGATAGGGAGGGTGTTTAACGCTCGTCACCGTCAAGCGTGGGTCACACGCTGACGCAGTAGGGGAGTTCTACACCTTCGTTCCCTTTCTCTCACTTATACAAAAGGTCGCTTCGCCGCAGTGAAGAGGAGGTTCACACAAGCTTTCACTTTCGAGTAATTTGGCCTCTTCTGAATATTTTCCTGAATTGTCCTGATGAAGACGTCACCGAGAAGTTAGTTTTTTTTTTCTTCAATTTCTTTGCAGTTGTAGAGGGGTGGTCCAACTGACGTTTTACAAGCCTTAACACCTTCAGGGAAATCTTAAGGGCCTTGCCTCTGACATGTTTTGTGGAGGGACACGTTATCAATCCCTCCACCCAAATGCCATTTTGTTATATCTTACGAAATACTAATGTGCATTATCAAAGGAAAATTGGAAAAACACCTCCACCAAAATCAAAGCATACTAGAAACACAAAATGGTTTCTCACCAAAAAGAATAGCTGACAACATCGTCATGCTACAATACAGTATCACAGAAAGCAACAGAAAAAAAACACTGATCGTCACTTCAATAGATTTCACCAAAGCCTTTGACAGTGTAAGAAGGGAAACTCTAATAAAAACATTAAAAAATTCAAACATCCAGCCAGACATCATATCAACAATAGCTAATATATACCAAGGAGATAATACCAAGGTAATGATAAATAACGAGGAAACGTGCAAAATACAAATCACCAGTGGTATCAGACAAGGATCCAACAGCTCCAACACTAGTAGGCTTCAAAAACCATATCACACAAATAACTTCAATCGTCATTGCTGATGACGGACTCCTACTGACAAATTCTGTTGATGAAGCGGTACAAGCCCTCACATTGCTACCTGAGATTGGAGAAGAACGTGGTTTAAGAATAAACAAAGCAAAGAGCAATGCTCTAACCTACAACCTAGCAGAGTCCCCAAAAGAAATTAGTAGAATAAAAATCACGGTGTAAGAGGCTTGTGGATGAGGCTCATATATATATATATATATATATATATATATATATATATATATATATATATATATAAGTAGACAAATGAGGTAGATAGAAGGGTAGGTGGCGATAATTTAATTTTTTGAGTTGGGTGTTTGATAAACAACAGTTCGTAAGCGAAGGAGTTGCACAAGCTCGCTCTCTGCCTAATGTTTACAAACAGTCGCCGAGGACCCGATTTCATTGCTGTATAATGTTCATTTTTATGCTGATGTAACAATATGTAAACTAAGTCAGTGTGTGCATTGATTTCGAGATTGCTTGAGTAAGCAGTATTGCATGCGAGATTGTAACAGTTGTTCTGATTGGAGAAAGAGTAGAGGAGAAATTTTGATTGGTTCACGATTGAAAGATCACGCCCTTAGGGGAGGTTCTTATATCTAACAGTAAAGATCATTGGACTAAAGAAATCATAACGTCATTGCAGAACTGACCTAGTACCTAAACTGAGGATTCCTGACGGGAGTTCCTTGGTGTAACTTAAAGAACCAAGTACAATAATATTCGGGAAGAAAAGAAAGAAAAACTAAGCTCCGTTTATACGCCCTCTCCTATACATGTACTAAGTGGAACTTGACTAAGTCGGATGATCTGAGGCATGGGGTATACAAAAGAAAATAGTGAGTGACTAATCACACGTAAAACAAAGACAGTGGTGAAAGGAAAGTAAAAAGCAAAAGCACGAGAGAAAGACGGCCAATAGAGACGACAACAGAGTGGTGAAAGTGGACCATAGATGGTCACACACGGACTCCATAACATAATTAAGAACAGAAATAACAAATAAGAGGAAATGCCTCAAAGAACACATAAATAAAATTTTCAGCAAAGCAAACTCATTTGCTAATCAACCGGCCTCAATAACGGCAAGAAGCTGCAACAGGATCAGCATTGGCAGTGTTCTTGAAAAATGTTGTCATCCCCAGTCTACTCCGCTCACTTGAAGCAATCTTCTTCACAAAAAGTGAACTCAACAGAGTGTAGACAATAGAGAACAAGGCATAAAAAATAATATTCAGAGCACCCTGAGAGTGGGGATTAGATCTTCCTCAGCTTACATCAGAGATATGCAAAACAAGCTCTCATGGGCTAGACACATCATTGTAGATGGGGGAATATGCCAGTCAAACTCATTTTTCAAGACCTATTTGAAAGACAAGGAAAATAATGTTCCAAACAACTTCGATTTTACTTGTAAAAGCTAAACTTAAACCTAGAGGGTCTCAAAACGATAAAAAACCTCAAAGCCATGATATTGACACAGGTATATGGAAAGCCAAACTGGCAAGTAAACTCTCCTTATCGCACTACAGGCGATGGAAATCAGAAATAAAAACGAAAGAATACATTTATGAAAACAACCTAGAATCTGCCATTCTATTCCGCGCCAGGACTAACACACTGAAACTTTATTGGAGAAAACGACACCCAAACCAAGACACAAGCTGCCCCCTATGCGGTCAGAGAGAGAGAGAGAGAGAGAAAAAAAAAACTCGAGCTTTTCTAACTAGAGTGCCACGATCTATCATCGATCAGATCCCAAAACAAACTGCTCTAACAACCCTACCCGGAAAACAAAGACAGGACCCTCAAGAAACTATTAATGTTAGAGGCTACAGCAGAAAACCTAGAAGCGAGCCGACAAACAATATATAACCTCTGGAAACACAGAACAACCAAAGTCCGAAATTAAACAAAGCTAAACCAAAAACGGACTAGGGGTGCCGAAGCCGAGGCATTCACCCCACCTTTACTACTAATACCACTACTAGGAGGCGGGACACAGTACACTCAGTCATACATGTTGCCTTTGCTATTTCTCAATTATTTTTTCCCACTTTGTGTAGTTTAATCACTTTCACAATATTATCACGCGCTGTGCGATTTCCAGGCATCACGCAAAGAGCAGGGCACATCCCAAAAATCAGTGAACACCGTGAGGAAAAACGAAGAAACTCGGTGACAACGCGAGAAAAAAAACTTCTATTGAGGGATAATCACACACTGACCGGCTTTGCCTCACGTGGCTATTGCGTGAGTTGATGCCTGAAGGTTTTTAGTAAATGTCTCCCGCATGGTTTTTGTGAACGAGATATCACACGGGTCCCCCAAAAAGCGGGCCATTATACACACTCGAAAAGTTTGCAAAACGGTCCGTGCCAACTATATATATATATATATATATATATATATATATATATATATATATATATATATGTATATATATATATATATATATATATGTATATATATATATATATATATATATTATATATATAGATATATATATATATTACAGGTGAAAAATGTAATCACACATTTGTCAATCACGTAGAAACCACTGTTGGAGTAGAAAAGACTGGAAACGGGGAATCTATATATTTCGATTGCAAACTGCAATTCTCTTCAGTAGATACAAATCAGAGAGAGAGTGTGTTACTTAAGTAGCAACCTTGACATAAGAAGGGGGGACATAGGATGAGGTCTCTACCCTCGGCTCGCTCCGTATGTGAGGTCAGGAGGTAAATGTGTTTTTAGTAAGTTAGAGATGAAAAGTCCGGACATTATATCCGGGGACCATTGCCCCTTTGAAATATTCATATTGGGCTGATATTCAATAATGGTAGATTCTACCATTTTTCTCCTGAACTCACACTTAGATTTATAAATAAGCTCAGTTTTGTCCCAATCTAAACAATGATTAAATTGCTTAACATGTTGGAACACAGCTGAGCTCTCTTGTCCATATCTAATGGAACGTTTATGTTCTATCATCCTAGTGTTCAAATCCCTTCCAGTCTGTCCGATGTAAACTAAGTTACAACCTTTACATGGAATTGAATATACCCCTTGGCTCTGCTCTTCTTTTAACCTTTGGTGGACATTTACCACCTTTTTATTAATGGTGTTAGGGTAATAATTAATCAAATTTAATTTGTCTTTGGGAAGAAACTTGGTTGAAGGAAGGAATGATTCAGAAAAGTGAACGATTAAAGAGCTCTTGTTCAATGAAAAATTAGAGGAAGTGGGGGTGGTGTTGAAAAAATTGGATCTCGCTCGGCTGAGGGCTTTGACCAAGAACCAATCCGGATAAGCTAAATTATCAAGTTGAGATTTTATGATGTTTAGTTCTCCTTCAAGAAACTGGGGGCTGCAAATTCTAAGGGCTCGAAGGAATAGTCCTGAAGCGACGCTACTTTTTACTTTGTCTGGGTGACTGCTGAAAAAATGAAGATAACTACCAGAATGGGTTTCTTTTCTATAGACGGTAAAAGCAAGCTTGTCTCCGTCACGAACAATGAGGACATCTAAAAAGGGTAGCTTACCTAGTTCTTCCCATTCAACTTTAAACTTAATGTTGGAGGCTAACGAATTTAGATTAGCAAAGAAGTTATCGAATGAACCCCAACTTTCATCCCAAAGAGTGAAAATGTCATCTACGTATCTAAACCAACCCATATCTACGGGTTTAAGGGTAGGCAGAAGAACAGACTCAAAGTATTCCATGTACAGATTGGCCAGTACAGGAGAGAGATTTGAACCCATGCTACAACCAAATTTTTGTCTAAAAAAAGAATTCTGAAATGAAAAAACATTTGAAGTGACACACAGGCGAATAAGCGCAATGATTTTTGTAACGGGGAGTGGGAATTTGTCCTGAAATGGTTGCAGCTTGGTTTTCAGGAAGGATAGAACATCATCAATACAGACATGTGTGAAAAGAGAAATTACATCCAGGCTAAGCATTTTTCTACTGGAAAAATTCACTTGTTTTAATTTTGTGATGAAATCCTCCGAGTGTTTTAAATGGGAATCGGAGAAAGTCCCAACAAACGGGGATAAAAGGTTTGCTAACCATTTGGAAAGCTTGCTAGTACAAGATCCCCGGTTGGAGATAATAGGTCTGAGGGGAATATCAGATTTATGCAATTTTGGAAGGCCATAGAAATAAGGCAACTTGGGATTGACCACTTTGAGTTTCAAAACCTCTTCGACTTTGGTAATGTTACGAACTTCCTTGTTGAAAGTGGCAGACATGTTTTTAAGTGGATTTTTACTAAGTTTCTCATATGTATCCGTGTCATTAAGAAGGGCCATGGCTTTCTCTACGTAACTGTCGTGGTCAAGAATAACTATTTTACTACCCTTGTCTGCCTTCGTAATAATAATGTTATCCATGCTCCTGATTGCATCCAAACTATTTTGATACCTGATGGGAAGTCCGTTTCTTTTATCAAAACAATCCGCAATGCCTTGTAAAAGAACCCCTTTTAAACATAATAAATTTTTGTCATAGTTGTTATTAGCTAGGAACTTATCAAAACCTACGAGAAAGTCCATAGCATGATGCTTCTCTGGTTTGAGGGCAAAATTCAATCCAAAGCCTAAGACTTCTTGTTGTGATTTCGTGAAAACAACACTCGAAAGATTAACAACATTGTCTAAAATGGCATACTTTGCCCATACACTGTTATTGCAAAGCCTAATAAGTTTTTTGTTCAATATACCTTTATGATGTTCACTGATGTCATTGGCTTGTTGGTGGGCACATTTTTGAAGGAACCGGAACACTCCTTCATGAGGGGAAAGGAGCAAAAGATTCCTAGAAGCCGTGCGTGAACGTAGATGTGCATCCTCTATGTCTAGGGACGTCAGTTGAATTCGTTCCAGCAGGAAATCACTAATGTAGGACGGAAAACTGTACCCCAATTGTTTATGCTTGTGAAAACCAAACGACTTTGGGCACACCTGTTCCGCCAAGCACTCGGTTAGAAAAAGTTTTTGGTTCTTCTTATACACATGTATATATACATATGTATATATACATATGTATATATACATTCTTATACATATGTATATATATATATATATATATACTGTATATATATATATATATATATATATATACGTGTATATCTATCTATATATATATATATATATATATATATAGATAGATAGATAGATATACACGTTTATATATATATATATATATATATATATATACGTATATATATATATATATATATATACATATATAGATATACACTTTATATATATATATATATATATATATATATATGAGTGTGTGTGTGTGTGTGTGTGTGTGTGTGTGTGTGTGTGTGTGTGTGTGTGTGTGTGTGTGTGTGTGTGTGTGTGTGTGTGTGTGTGTGTGTGTGTGTGTGTGTGTCCCTCAACCCCCCACCCCCAAACCCAGAACCCACCCAGGTGTAAAGAGGAGGGCTAGCTCCCCTGCTGCCGCCCCAGACCAGGAGCCTTCTTGCGCCCCCAAGGAGCAGCGGACGCAGAGGACGAAGTCCAAGCGTTCTCGACAGGATGCGAGCAGGCCCTCCTCCTGTACCAGAGTCCCTAACATGGTTGCATCAATTATCGGCAGCACCCTGGAAAGGGAAGCAGCTGGTAATCTCCAGTGTCCGTCTGGAGACGAAAGATGCAACCAAGCGAGGGATGCTCAAGTGCTTGCTCTGAGTATTGTCTATTCGGCAATGCTCATGTCCAAGAGCAAGGAGCAGGTGCAGGAAGTGCTGTCCACAGCACTCACTCACCTGGGCTTACCTGCCTTCCCCATTCCACCTCACGTCCTAGAGGCTATTCCCTTTGGTCCCAACAACCCATCCTATCCTCACCCAGCCCCTACCCCTCCCACCACCGCTCCCTCTGTTTCCACACCCCCTCCCTCTGATTCCTCCACCTCCACCTCCTCCTCCTCCACCTCCTCCTCCTCCTCCTCCACCTCCTCCTCCACCTGCCCCAAGAAGGCTGCGCAAGAACCTAACCCCAGGCAATCACGCCCCAAGTCCAGGGCATCCAGACATGAATCCTACCAACGTAGCAACCGCTCACGCTCCCCAATCCTAAGCCCCCGCTCCTCCTCGTCAGGGGCAAACAAATCCTCCTCCGGGCTCCCGCGCCGCGTGGCCATACCACGAGCCAGCTCGACTGGGAGGCCTAAGTTGAACCTGACGAAACTCACAAAGGAGACGCTGCGGGACATAATCCCCTTCACCAGCACTACTCCAGACACTGTCCAGTCTAGCGATAGTGCATCCTCCTCCTCCTCCTCCGACAGCGAAGTGCTTACCCTCCAAGCCCCTAAGGCTAACTAAGTTTCCCCTTAAAACTCCCTCCAGCTAGTAGGACTCACTGAAGACAACTATTCCTATGGATAGATTGGATTTACGTGTGTTTTACCAGAACGTCCGTCACTGGGCCCCACAAAGGACCAGCACCTTGTTAGAGATTGCCAGACACGGTCCTGATGTCATTTGTTTGACTTCGATGGGTGATCCAGCCCCCGACTCTCTTCCCAAGATTCAAGGCTTCAACACTTGGAGTCGGGGTCTTGCTTTGCACTCGGGCGTCTGTATTTTAGCCAGGAAGTCCCTCCAGGCAACTATACTTGATCAATTTCATTATGAGCAGATGCTCGCGATCAAGTTAAGCACCACTCGCGGTCCCATCCTCCTCTGTACCCTCTACCGCCCTCCCCGTATCCCCTTCCTCCCCTTTGTTGACATTGCCAAGGTGATGTCATACAAAGTCCCAACCTTCTTCATTGGCGATTTCAACTGCAGTCATGCTGCTTGGAGCCCTGGAACGCACAACAGCAGCTCAGTGAGTCGGCAACTACACTCTCTTACTATACTTCACCGGCTGAAGTTCCTAGGTCCGGACTTTCCCACATTCATAGGTCATGGATTGCAGGGTAAGCCCGACCTGGTGTTCTCCAACAGCCGAGCTTTCTTCCTCAACTCCACTATCTCACCCGGTGCCCCCACCCTCTCAGACCACATACCCTTAATCCTTCGCATCTCCACCTCACCCATCCTTATCCCCAGTGAGCCTCGGTTACGTTACAGTCAGCCCGACTGGGTAGGCTTCAAAAACACTCTCACGACATACACCAACACAAACATGGACAACACTCCACAAGCGGCGATAGAGCAGGAATGGCGCTCACTTACAAAGTTTGTCAAAAACGCTGTAAAAAAGCACATTCCTAGAACAAAGCACCGAAAGATTACCACGTTCACCGCTTCTATGCGCACTAACAGACTACGCATTGCACTACAGAACAGATCTACAGATCTATTACAAGCACCCCTAGAGGCCCGTGTCGCCATCCTACGAGACATGCACTGGCTACAGAGTAGCCTGAGGAAGTCCCTCTACATCGATTCACATCGAGAGGAGGAGCAACTGATGGCCTCGCTCTCCGGCGCCTGTGAGACGGACCCTTCCAAGTTCTGGAGGACCCTCAAACGTGAGCTGGAGGAGTGCTCTGTGCCTCCACCCAAGGTCATCAACCATCTTAACCACTCTGCACACTCCCCCCAACACCAAGCTGACCTTCTGGCGTCAGCATGGAGTGAGGTCTTTAAACCCCATCCTGTGCAAGGACCACATTGCTTTAGCACCTTGCACAGTGTTAACTCCTTCATGAACAGTTGTAGTGACCTCATTCCCGACGAGACTGTTGATCTCTCTCAGTTAGATGAAGATGATCCCCTTATCTGCCCCATCGTTTTGGAGGAGGTAAAGGGGGTTATCTCGGCATTAAAACTAAAATCCCCTGGCCCCTCAGGCATCGATGCACACATACTCAAACGTATGCCAGACAATATAATCTCACACATGACGACACTATATAATAGCTCACTAGCCTCTGGGTACTTCCCACAACTATTCAAGGCCTCCCATACCATCCTCATTCCTAAACCCCAGAAACCCGCCTCCGCCCCCCTTTCATACCGGCCCATCTCCCTTCTGGAGTACTTTGGAAAGGTGTTTGAGCACGTCTTATGCCGCCGCCTGACCGTGTACCTAGAGACGGAGAATGTGCTGAGGGACTGCCAGTTTGGTTTTCGGCCGGGGCGCGGTGCAGACGACGTAATATCCATGATCACTCAATGGGTTCAAAGACCGCCAGACGGTCGCCCTGGTAAGGCCATTTTGGTTTGTAAGGATGTGGAGAAGGCATTCGATACTGTCTGGCATGAAGGCCTTAAGTACAAATTGTACCACAACTTCGACTTTGCCCTGCCGTTCACAAGGTTGCTCTGCAACTACCTGGACGACAGGTCAATAAGAATAAAGTGGCGGGGCTGTCTGTCCCAACCTTTTGTGCCGAAGGCTGGAGTACCGCAAGGGTCAGTCCTTGCCCCCACTCTGTACAATCTATATACGAATGACCTGCCAGAGCCAGCTTATCCGCGCAACCAGGCTCTAACTCTTTCGTATGCGGACGACACTAACCACATAAGCAGACACAAAACGCTGCAGGGAGCGTTACACGTAATGCAAAACATCCTAGACGGGGCACACGCGTGGGAGCAACAGTGGCGCATTAAGACCAACGCGTCGAAATGCAATGCTGTATACTTCTGCTGCAAACGAACCAACAGAACAATCACAAACACTCCTCTTAAAATAAACAACACAAACATCCCAGCGAAGGACCATACCCGTGTGCTGGGTAGCACACTTGATAGTGGCCTTACCTGGACCCCACACTTCCGCAAGCAGGGAGCGAAGGCTAGGGCTGTGCTGGGTAAGCTCAGACGCTTCAAAACTGCAACACTGAGAACCAAACGTCGATTGTACCTAGTCCTCGTCAGACCGATTCTGTGCCAGTCCCCGGGACTAAGCCAGCTGACATGTGCCACTAATAACTACGAGCATCAGAAGGTTCAGAATGCCGCTGTCCAGTTCATCACGGGCTCGCGATGGAGCGACTTCAGAACCACTGAGTCTCTACACCAAATTTCCAACATCCGTCCACTCAACCAACACAAACACAAACTTCACTCAAGACACCTAGAAAAACTGCACGACAAACACAAACATCTGATACAACATATTACACCTAGACCACACCGTACAGACTATCTGTCAGCTGCGCCCGTCCCACGTGCGGTGTACACGATAAGACGTGTATAACCGTACCTACAAGTAATACACCCCTTCACCAGCTTGACTGGTGATAGCCGCAATAATGTAATAATAATAATAGTAATGGTAATAATGATAATAATAATAATATCGCATGTAGCCCATTAACTGACAGGCTACAAAAATATGCAAACAGCTCAAACCCAACCTGGGGTAAAACAGGAATTCTCATGTCTTACCTGGGGCTAATCAGGAACACCCTCTACACGCGGGAAGTGAAATCTACTCACCGTAAATTACACACACACACCTCTCACGAACATAACCACATCCCACGCACAAACATATACACTTCCTTTTTCTTCGACTAAAATTCGTTTCCGTTCTAACTTTCTCTTATACTACATCTTCTCATTTCAGTTTACCTCCCACAAAAGATTTTTCCGTTTTTCCCCCTTTCTCTCCTACTACGTCTCCTACCATTTTCCAAACTTTCGTTGCTGATATAATCTGCTCTTCCTCCCGGCATTGACGCCGCCGTCCAAGCTCCTAGCCCAGTTCTCCCGAGTCACGACAACAAATAAATAAACCCCTGATGGCTCGCAATTCGCCCGGTGGCAATAGCCCTCTTTAATACGCTACTATCTTTTCATTTTCTTACAGACATTCTTCCCCTCCCACAAAACCCGATCCCGCGCAAGCGAGGTGGTCTTTTCTTGGAATCCAGAATCCAGAATCTACTGAAGAGGATTGCAGTTTGCAATCGAAATATATAGATTCCCCGTTTCCAGTCTTTTCTACTCCAACAGTGGTTTCTACGTGATTGACAAATGTGTGATTACATTTTTCACCTGTAATATATATATATATATATATATATATATATATATATATATATATATATATATATATATACGTGTATATCTATCTATCTATCTATATCCATCATCTATATATATATATATATATGTATGTATATATATGTATGTATGTATATATATATATGCATATATATATGTATATATATATGTATATATATAGATATATATGTATATATATATGTATATACACATATATATATACATATATATACATATATATATATATATATATATATATATATATATATATATATATATATATATATATATATATATATATATATATATATATAAATATACAGACACACACACACACACACACACACACACACACACACACACACACACACACACACACACACACACACACACACACACACACACACACACACACACACACACACACACACACACATATATATATATATATATATTTATATATATATATATATATATGTATATATATATATATATATATATATATATAT
Organism: Oratosquilla oratoria; assembly: GCF_046742065.1. Lineage (NCBI taxonomy): Eukaryota > Metazoa > Arthropoda > Malacostraca > Stomatopoda > Squillidae > Oratosquilla > Oratosquilla oratoria. The sequence goes on along the minus strand of NC_134802.1, from coordinate 16,611,170 downwards.
AAAACGAAACGACTTGGTTCACGGCCCAGTCGTTCCGCCTAGGGCACTCGGACAGAACATGATACGTAATGTATTTCATCAAATCCTTTATGCTGGTTAGTCTTCCGACAAGTGTTTTTATCATTTGACAATTTTTGGAAATAGACTCATCCACTGGGATTCGAACCCTTGCCTAGGCGGCTTACGTCTTATAAGTCAAAGGCCTTACCGGCCATGCCACCTCGACCCTAAAAACCCAAACGACTTGGTTCACGGCCTAGTCGTTCCGCCGAGGGCACTCTGACAGAACATGAAACGTAATTTATTTCATCAAATCCTTTATGCAGGTTAGTCTTCCGACAAGTGTTTTTATCATTTGACAATTTTTGGAAATAGACTCATCCACTGGGATTCGAACCCTTGCCTAGGCGGCTTACTTCTTATAAGACAAAGGCCTTACCGACCATGCCATCTCGACCCTACAAAACGAAACGACTTGGTTCACGGCCCAGTCGTTCCGCCGAGGGCACTCGGACAGAACATGATACGTAATGTATTTCATCAAATCCCAGTGGATGAGTCTATTTCCAAAAATTGTCAAATGATAAAAACACTTGTCGGAAGACTAACCTGCATAAAGGATTTGATGAAATACATTACGTATCATGTTCTGTCCGAGTGCCCTCGGCGGAACGACTGGGCCGTGAACCAAGTCGTTTCGTTTTGTAGGGTCGAGATGGCATGGACGGTAAGGCCTTTGTCTTATAAGACGTAAGCCGCCTAGGCAAGGGTTCGAATCCCAGTGGATGAGTCTATTTCCAAAAATTGTCAAATGATAAAAACACTTGTCGGAAGACTAACCTGCATAAAGGATTTGATGGAATACATTACCATATCATGTTCTGTCCGAGTGCCCTCGGCGGAACGACTAGGCCGTGAACCAAGTCGTTTCGTTTTGTAGGGTCGAGATGGCATGGTCGGTAAGGCCTTTGTCTTATAAGACGTAAGCCGCCTAGGCAAGGGTTCGAATCCCAGTGGATGAGTCTATTTCCAAAAATTGTCAAATGATAAAAACACTTGTCGGAAGACTAACCTGCATAAAGGATTTGATGAAATACATTACGTATCATGTTCTGTCCGAGTGCCCTCGGCGGAACGACTGGGCCGTGAACCAAGTCGTTTCGTTTTGTAGGGTCGAGATGGCATGGTCGGTAAGGCCTTTGTCTTATAAGACGTAAGCCGCCTAGGCAAGGGTTCGAATCCCAGTGGATGAGTCTATTTCCAAAAATTGTCAAATGATAAATATATATATATATATATTATACACACACACACACATATATATATATATATATACATATATATATATATAGACATACATGTATATATACACACATATATATATATATATATGTATATATATATATATACAAACATACACACACACACACACACACACACACATACACACACACATACACACACACACACTCACACACACACACACACACACACATATATATATATATATATATATATATATATATATATATATATTTCTAAATATAAATGTAGTAGCACATTTTTAAATAACACACAGGAACCCACAGTCGGAGAAAGAATAAACTTCGAATAAAGAATAATCCTATATTTCGGCTATCAACTGTAGCCCTCTTCAGGAAAGTACATAAGATAGAGAACAGAGGGGACTTATAAACTACAGTAAGAAGAGATGTGGACAGTTGACCTCACTCAGGCGCGGGGCAAACTGGGGTGGCGGAGGAGGGAGGGGGTGAGGAGAGGGGAGGATGTAACGTCCGCACTAGCTTATTTATTGCTGCGCGTGAGATTATGTCAGGTGTCCACTGCCCTTTAGAAATATTAATATTAGGGCATTCCTCAATTAATGCTGATTCGACTATTTTCCTCCTGAAACCACAGTGGGACTTGAACACTAATCTGGCCTTACCCCAGTCGAAAGAATGATTCTTATTTTTAACATGAAGAAATACAGCCGAATTTTCCTGCCCTGCAAAGATTGTGATTTGGTTTACTTGGGTCAAACCGGGAGAGACTTGAACACTAGATTGGCAGAACATAAAAGGTCAATTAGGTATGGGCAGGAAAATTCGGCTGTATTTCTTCATGTTAAAAATAAGAATCATTCTTTCGACTGGGGTAAGGCCAGATTAGTGTTCAAGTCCCACTGTGGTTTCAGGAGGAAAATAGTCGAATCAGCATTAATTGAGGAATGCCCTAATATTAATATTTCTAAAGGGCAGTGGACACCTGACATAATCTCACGCGCAGCAATAAATAAGCTAGTGCGGACGTTACATCCTCCCCTCTCCTCACCCCCTCCCTCCTCCGCCACCCCAGTTTGCCCCGCGCCTGAGTGAGGTCAACTGTCCACATCTCTTCTTACTGTAGTTTATAAGTCCTCTCTGTTCTCTATCTTATGTACTTTCCTGAAGAGGGCTACAGTTGATAGCCGAAATATAGGATTATTCTTTATTCGAAGTTTATTCTTTCTCCGACTGTGGGTTCCTGTGTGTTATATATATATATATATATATATATATATATATATATATATATATATATATATATATGTATATATATATACATACATACATACATACATACATACATACATACATACATACATACATACATACATACATACATACATACATACATATACCAAAGGCTCTTTCCCCCTACACGGGGGGTAGCCAAAAAGAAAAAGGCATAGAAACCACTCCCACCCATTCCATTTCCTATATATTCCATTCCCCTCCACCTTCCTCCCTCCCTCTTATCTTAGCACCTCCTGGATGACGGGTCATCCCTGCATCCTGTCCACTGCCCTGGGTCAGAAGTAGTGTCGCAAGACACAGCACATCCACAGCAAGGCCGCTTCATAAATTCGGTGACCCGCCTCTCCGTCCTCCCATGCAGAAAAGGAGAAGACGCAGCCCGAAGGGCTGCGTCAATATTTTTTCTCATACATACTTCCTCACCCCCATCCCCCATCCACTCCCCCTCATGCATCACAGCATCATCTATACAGAATCCTTCTCCATTCACCCCTGTTTTCTGTTCTCTCCCGTCCTTCCTCTACAGACATTTCTCTCTTTTGTAATGCCCCTTTCACCCCATCCATCCATCTCATCCTAGGACGCCCCCTCATATTCACTTCTTCCACCTCCGCCTTCCACATTTCTTTTACTAATCTTTCTTCACTCATTCTTTCTATGTGTCCCAACCATCCTAATACTCTTTCATCAACCCTATCTCCCAGTTCCCTTTCCACCCCTGTTCTCCTCCTCACCTCATTTCTCATTCTATCCAGCCTAGTAATCCTTATCATACTTCTCAGACATTTCATGTCAAACACATTCAAACTCCTTCTCTCTTCCTCTCTCATGTTCCATGTTTCTGCCCCGTGCATTGCTGTTGGCACAATCACTCCTTTATATAACCTCTTAGTATTCATTCCCAGATGTCTATTTCTCATTATATTTTTCAATCCACCATGGTATCCACTCGCTTCTCTCAATGTATACTCCACCTCCACCCCCACTCCTCCCCCTCCTGCCACATTCGTAACCAAATATCTAAAACTATCCACTTTCTCCAGTCTTTCACCCTTAATGCTCACTTCCAGCCTGCTGTCGCTCTCTCCCCTTGTACATCTCATCACCTTACTTTTGCCCACACTTATCTTCAGCTTCCTTCTTTTACACACCTTCTCAAACTCTGTCACCAACTTCCTCAATCCCTCCTCTGATCCCGCTACAAGCGCAGCGTCGCCAGCAAACAACAACTGGCTCACCTCCCACTTTTCTCCATTTTCTTTAATCATCTCCAACTCCTGACCCACTACCCTTGCATTCACCTCTCGCACCACCCCATCCATGTAAAGATTGAACAGCCAGGGCGACATAACACACCCCTGACGAAGTCCCATTTTTTCCTCAAACCATTCACTCTCTCCATTGCTAGTCTCGTAAAAACTCTTGACTGCTCTTAACAGTTTTCCTCCTATCCCATATATCTGCATTATCTCCCACAGTGCCTTCCTGTCTACCCTGTCGTAAGCGTTTTCCAGATCCATAAAAGCCCGAAAGACAACCTTACCTTTTCCTATAGCTTTCTCACATATCTGTCTTACCACAAAAATCTGATCTACACAACCCCTACTTGTCCTAAGCCCACACTATTCCTCACCAATTACTCCCTCTATTCCTCTCCTAATCCTCTCAATCAAGATCCTCCCATAAGCCTTCCCAACTACACTTAACAAGCTGATCCCTCTGAAACTACTACACTCAGACTTGTCCCCCTCTCCCTTGTACAGCGGAACTATACAGGCACCCTCCAGTCCTCCGACACTCTACCCTCTCTTAAACAAACATTTAATAACCTCACCAGCCAGTCCAGCATAACTGTATCTCCTTTCTTCAGACATTCTGCATGGCATCCATCCAGACCAGGTGCCTTACCTGCTCTCATCATCTTAACAACTGCTTTCACTTCATCCTTCCCTATTTCTCTTCCATTTTCCTCATTCATCACTCTCATTTTTTAGCGCTTCCCACTGTAACTACCTTTCCCTCCCTATCCTCCTTCACATTTAGCGACTCCCTAAAATACTCTGCCCACCTTCCTCTCACTGCCTTCTCTTCCATTATTATCTCTCCATCTGCACCTTTTACCTTTTCTTCTCTACTTGGTTCGCCTCCTCCTTCTCTTTTAATTTCCTTCCAAAACATCTTTTTATTACTTTCAAAATTTTCTGTCATACTCTTTCCCCATTTCACATCTGCTCTCTTCTTTGCTTCCTTTATCTTATGCTTAACTTCCCTTCTTTTTACTTTGTACCTCTCATACGATTCCCTCGTCCTAATTTGTAGCCAATCTATGAATGCCTGCTTCTTCTCTTTACACCTTTCTTTGCTTCCTCATCCCACCAGTCATTACCCTTCCTTCTATTTCCTCCCGTTCTCCTTGTTCCACACACCATCTTTGCACACCTTATGACTCCCTCATTGAACCATCCCCATTCCTCATTCACTCCTAGTTCTACTCTATCCTTTACTCCCTCCCACTCGCAGGGCTCGCAGTAATGGGTATAAACTGAACAAATTTAGATTTAAGAAGGAAATAGGCAAGAATTGGTTTACTAATAGGGTGGTCGATGAATGGAATAAACTTAGTAACCATGTAGTAAGCGCTGAAACTATCAGTTGTTTTAAAAAACGATTAGACAACTTTATGAATGGGGACGACAGGTGGTGATGGATACGGAGCTGCCTAGTGTAGGCCTTATAGTCCCTTGCAGTCTCCTTTATTCTTATGTTCTTATGTTCCTCTCTCAGCTTCTTCTTATACTCATTCTCCTTTTTTTCTCATTTAAGTAGTTCACTCTAAGTACCTCCCTATCTTCTGCCCTTTTCCTCTTCCTCCACCTATTCTCCACTCTCAATTTACCTTCTACCAGAAAATGATCTGATATTCCCCTTAGAACATGTACATCCTTATCTCTTCCTACCACTATATAGTTCATTAACGCTCTATCTGGCACCCTTCCATCCACCACTCTCTCCCATGTGTACTTATGCTTGACTTTCTTCCTAAACCCTGTATTTGCTACCATCAACTCTCTTTCAAGACACATCTCCACTATGAATTCTCCACTACAATTTTTACCTGGAACTCCACACTTCCCAAATCACTCCGTCTATTGGTTCATTTCCTACCCTAGTATTAAGGTCTCCCAATACAACTACATTGACATTTCTCCCTAATCCCTCTATGCACTCATTTATACCTACCCAAAAAGCCTCTCTTTCCTCTACGCCCTTGTCACCACCAGGCCCATACGCACTTACAAAAGCCCACATCTCCCTTCCCAGTTTCACCTTCATCCACATCAGCCTTGATGAAACCTCCTTCCACTCCACTATATATATCCGAGGGTTGATACTTTGACGTGGTGGATAGGCTTGAGAATCTTACAAAAGCTATGTTGATAGAGAGGAAATCTCTGTAGGGTCACCCATATCGAACAGGTTTTGTAAGAGGAGACAAAAAGCAGATCACACACACAGTCGTAGGACCCACTGCTAACTTGCACTTCCAGATGGCGAACACGGAAATTCCTCATAGATATATGGGGTACCGTCATAATGACGGCGTGGACCATTGGTCACCCTATAGATATATAGGGCTTCACCAAGTATAATGAATAAGGTGACACCAGAGAAATATCTGACCAGAAACCAGTTGGCATCGAGGTGAGATTCCTGCCAGAACCCTTTCATAGCAACTATGAATAGCACAACCAAAACAAAACCGGGCGTTCCTGTTGGATCGTCGTCTCCTAAAGGTCCAACCGTATTTCCTCGTGTGCTTATGGGTAGTGTGCCACCGAATGTGAGTAAGCACTGTCCAAACAGATCCAAGTCTTGAGTATTAAACAGCATGAAGAAAATGAAGATCTCTCAGAAGACCACAGGCTGGAGAGTTTAATGGAAAACCTAGATAACATCAAGTGGGACATTGTAGGACTGAGCGAAGTCCGAAGAGCGGAAGAAAAGCTGATACAGTTACAAGATGGTCACCACCTGTTCTACTATAGAGGTAAGGACAAAGAAAGATCTAGTGTAATAGAATTCTTGATAAATTGAGAGGTTGCTGGTAACGTAGTCAAGTTCAGTAGTTTATCAGACAGGGTAGCTTGGACTGTGATTAGGCTGTGTGCCAACCATCAGGCCCTGGTGTTTTATTGACTTTGATATTTTCTATATGCCTTTTAATGTTTTCTTTTGCTATATTTACCGTAGTGATTAAGTTCATACTAGACTCTTCACAGGTTGCAGTATGGAGTTCACTTTGAGGTGTTTCGTTTACGAATACTGAACTAAAATAGTTGTTTGAAATATCACACATTCCTTCATTTGAATATTCAAGTTGACCATCAGCAGATAATAGTGGGCCAATGTGATTCTTAATAACCTTTTTATCTCTAATGTAACTATAGAATTATTTGGAATTCTCTTTGGATTTATCAGCAATATTCATTTCTTATTGTCGTTTTCGTTTTTATTGTCTTTTTAAAATTCAAAATCTCTCTGTATTATTACATAGCTTTGATAGTCATTAGGAGCACCCTAGCACTTGTATTTCTTATAAGCCTGTATCTTTTTAGCAATACTTTTTTCAGTTTCTTTGCCAAGCCATTTTGGGTGAGCCTGATTTGGGGGGCGTCTGTCCTTAAACGGGATGTAAATATGAATCATTTTAGTAAGCGTATTTTGAAATACTTCCCACATCTGATCTACTAATTTTGCCTCCCAATCTGTAAGCTGAAGCTCCTGAAGTAGTCCTATGAACTGAGCTCTACTAAAATCGAATATCTTAGATACACAAGTATCTATTCTAATTTTTTTTAGCAATTTGAATCTAAATTGTGATTACTATTTGCAATAGTTTCACCATCTACATCGGTTATCATGATTTCGCGGCTAGTGATCAAGATTGAGTAAATTTCCATGTTTTATGGACTCTTTTACATGCTGAACTAAGTAATTATCACCGAGAAAATTTATCAAGCGACTACCTATATGGCCATGTTCAAGGGTCATCCAATCAATGTCAGTAAAATTGAAGTCACCCATTATCAATAAGTCCTGGTTGCAGAAACTAGACAGTTCTTAAAACATCAGTTTGTCGTCTGATAATGATAATGTTTTAGCCTATATATTACACCTACATTATTTATTTTCAATTTGTTTGGTTAATTCTACCCACAAACTATCATATGCATCATGATTCACATTCTCTAAAACACAGGCATGAACATTGCTTTTAACGTACAACAGAACGGTGTCTATCCTGATAAAAGTGTTTAAATCCCGAAATATTAAATTCAGCTTCAAACTCTTCATCATTTAACCATGTCTCGGTTATTCCTATCATATAAAATTTTCGCTCTTAACATAAGCATGTTTTTCTTGGAATTTGTTCCTAGTATTACGAGCATTAAAGTACATGGTTTTAAGAAACTCGTGATTATTTTTTTTACACCTTTTGAGTTTCAACATCATGTCTTACATTATAATTTTGTTCTTTATTGACGCCTTGCTCTATATTGACATTTGGCCTTCCATTGACATTCAGTGCCTCATGGGCATTTGCCCCATCACTGACATCTGGTCCCTCACGATCATCCGATCTCTTATGCACACCTTGCCCCCCTTTCCGTCACCGCATCCCACACTGGCCACCCGTCGTTCATTGACATTCTGTCCGGTTTCACTACTTGAAATGATATTCTGTCCTCCACTGACATTATGTTCTACCGTGATATTTTGTCCTCCACTATCATTACATGCCATCATGATATTATGTCATTTGACATTACATCCTAATGTAATATTTCGTCCTCTACCGACATTATACCGTAAAATGATATTTTGTCCTACACTGACATATTGTTATACATTATTGCTATGCCCACATCTGTTTTCCCCAATGCACTCTATTTCCCATTCCCTTTGAGTTTCTACCCCAAAAAAGGAACTAGTTCATTACAAACTCCCACAATGAGGTTTGTAAGAACACCTTTGCCTCTGCGAGTAAGGTGGATCCCATCAAAAGCATAAAGGTCATGACGCCTGGAAAAGAGATACCAAGGATCAAGAAAGTTACGTGTACAATTGTGATATCCTCTCATTGATCTCTATGGCTCTACTGTTCCAACACGAGCCAACGTAGACCCTCGGAAGGCTCCCGCAGACTATGTGACGGCTCCCACGCTCCTTCATCTCCTGAAGGAGGACCTTGTAATTTCGAACAAGTTCTTCTGATCTCACCCTCCCCACATTGTTACTTTAAGTATGAACGTTTGTAACCGTGTTCTTCCGCCTTTGCTCCCTGATGGTCTGGGTACAATAGGCGATCCCACGGCCCGGTTGACATACAAGCTTGCAACATCGTTTAGTCCCATCTGTACTCCTAATGGCCATTTTCTATATTATGTTAAACTGACAGCATTATACATGTTAGATATGATTGTGGAAATTGCATTTGAAGCAAGGTTGCAAAGATCATGAGATTGCGTCGAGGATAAGTTGCACCATCCGATTTCCTTACCTTTCTTGGGGATGACGCTCTGAGCGCCTACCTTCTCCAGTAGGTGGACGAGCTTGGTTAGGCCAACCTGGCTACTCATCTCCAGAAGGTTCCCGCCCTGTCGAAAAAAAAAAGATCAGGAGACGAAGAAGCTGAGGAGGGGGGGGGGGTGGCATAAATGAGGTGCTCTCGTTTCATGAGGGTAAATCGCGTTTGTTTATATATACCTTCAGCCATCGGCCATCACGGCGCGCCTTGACTTACCTATCCTGCTGGCACCTGACAATTCCTTCCGCTCCAGGAAAGTTACCAGAGCGAATGATTCAACAAACAGTCTATCAAGAGGATTTATCTATTTGCTTCTCCCGCCTGTTCATCTTGAGAAAGATTGGGTGTATGCATTGTACAATGGATGCAGCATAAACACGATTAACTAGAAATAGTGATTAGTTATAAGTGCTAGCCGGTGTTCCGCGTCCTCGCGATGGAAGGTAAGTTATTTGTGGGGGAAGTGGGCTTTATCATGTATATTCATAAATACAAATATCTATCCCTTCGCTACCGAGAGGAACGACGAGCAATCGATAGCCGGAGGGCTTTCCCTTAGGGCAGGGCAGGGCGTGATAGTGCATTGGACAGAACGAGTGTGTATAAGACAAGGACCCTTGCGACCGAATTGGTTCTCTGACGGCGAAAAAGACATGGGGCGTGTGGGTGAGGGGGCTCCAAATGAAAGAAAAGTTGGTGTGGACACGCTGACCTCTTCAGGCTTTCCTTCCTTATTAGGCTTACCTTGTTGTAAGAAAGGCACACGTAAATCACGATGGCCGCTGCAGAGCCCAGGCCCAGGACCAAAGGGAGAACGACTGCTAACTTCATGGTGGAGGCAGCCAGTATGGCGGTGGTTCGGTTTCGAGAGCGCCGTGGTCCTTCCCTCCTGTTTGCTTATCACCTCCTCCTCCTTATCATCATGTACATTATTCTTCGGTGTGCTTCAGGCACATGCTAGTCGTTCGTGGTATCCAGGCAGCGTTTTCTCTAGTGCATATTGTGTTTTTTTCAGCTTGGGTTTATGGCGATTTGTCTTATGCTTGGGAGGGCCTTGAGGTCATCTGCTTGTATATTCAGATTTGGGCTCAACTATTTAATGTATAATGCTTCTAAGATTGGGAGGCGTCTATCATCTGTACATATTTCCAAAATATCAGTGTTTTTTCTAGGATGTTTCTTGTTAATGTTATGCCATGGACTTCTCTTATATATATATATATATATATATATATATATATATGTATATATATGTATATATATATATATATATATATATATATATACATATATATATATATATATATATATATATATATATGCTGGTACATTGTGACAAGTTGATGAAGGTGGAAAAAGAAGTCACGGGTCTAGTTCCGAGTTCCTGAGTTTATTCCTGACCGGTTTCGCTCTATGCTTTTTCAGAGGAATGTGACTCTGGGGTGAAGCTGGCGGTATACATAGTATGAGTAGGACCGCGTGGAGGTGGGTTCCGTTTGGTTGTGCAATGATTTACAATTTTTAATACAATGAACAATAATTTTGATACAGTGGACAATAATTTTTGTGATACAGCTATCAAAAATGGACGTTAGATACAGCTCCGGTGTGTGTGGAATGTTGACCGAGGGTGTAACAGTGTAAGTGAAGTGAGTGAATGGTGTAAAAATATGGGAATCCCGAAAAGTGTCACAAGATAACTTATAATATAAAATAATATAAAGATAGCATACCCAGACAAATAGAATAGAATAAAATGAAATCAAATGAAAATAATGTGCTAATTTAAAGTGACGTGACAACACACCGCATATTGTTGTATGACATAATGTTATAAAAATATATGGAATAATTTTACATACGGTATGTACTGCAAATAATAAATGAATAATAGTATAAATAACATATTCGGACAGAATAAAAGTAATAATAATAATGTGATAGTTTGAAGTGGGTAACGTTCTGTTTGATACCTCATTATATGACATAAGATATAAATCAATTAATGAATACTAATATACTTATACATAAGATAATGCAATATGAACAGAGCAAATGAAACATAATGATTAATAATAAACAAATAGATAAATAAATAAATAAATAAATCTCATCGTATTTGTTCTATGATATAAGATATAATTTAATAAATAGTTATATCATTTAATTTTTAAATTTTTACGTAAAATAATGCAATATAAAATGAAACAAGAATAAAACAATAAATGAATAAATAAATGCAAATAAGTAAATAAAAATATAAGTATATAAAAATATATATTTATCTGTACGAACTGACCGGCCTCAAGCCCTCAACCCGGGAAGTGCGGACGTTTGGGCACCGAATGGAGTTCGTCGTACTATGTGGGCGCTGTTCTGGGACAGGTTCTTATGGCTGCGCATTTAGCTGTAAAATTGTTCCCATTTCATATCCCTTACTTTTTGATTAATGTTGGCATTGGTTGTTATATATAGGGCTTCAATCACCTTTGTCTTTTTGATAGTCCTTTCTTTATTACCTCTGCCTGTTGCCAGTCGGGAAGATGTGTGTGTGTGTGTGTGTGTGTGTGTGCGCGCATATGTATGTATTTACCTAGTTGTACCTAGTTGTATTTTACGGGAAGGGGAGCTATGCTCGTGAGGTCCCGTCTTCATATCTCATTTTATCTAAACTATTTTTAAATTCATGTATTGTTTTTGCACACACCACTTTCTCATCTAACTTGTTCCAACTGTCTATTGCTCTGTGAGGAAAGCTGTTCTTTTTCAAATCTCTTCTATAGTTGTCTTTTTTTATTTTCTTTCCGTGTCCTCTTGTATTTCTGTCATCCCATTTTATCAGATTCTCTCTATCAGTAATTTCTATGCCTTTCATGATTCTGTAAATAGCTATCAAATCTCCTCTCTCTCTTCTTTGCTCTAGTGTCTGTAGTTTAAGTTTTTGTAGTCTCTCTTCATATGATAGTTTTGAGAGTGTTGGTGCCAGTTTAGTAATTGCTCTTTGTATTCTTTCAAGTTTTTTTATACATTTTTTTGTACTTGGTGACCATATCGTTGCTGCATATTCCAATCTTGGTCTTATCAGGGTGACTAGGATTTTCCTCACCATTTCTTCATCCAGGTATGTAAATGCCACTTTGATTGTTCTTATTAAATTATAAGTTTCTCCAAAAATCTTATTTATATGTTTCTCAGGTGACATATTATTCATAACAATGACTCCCAGGTCCCTCTCATTTTCTACTCGTTTTATTCCTTCTTCTCCCAAATTATATGATCCTGTTATTCTGTTTTTGCTTTTTCCAAATTCCATTATACTACACTTTTTTGTATTGAACTCCATCTCCCACTTCCTACTCCATTCTTGTACTTTATTTAGATCTCTCTGTAGTGATTCACAATCTTCTTCAGTTTTCACTCTTTTCAGTAATTTTGCATCATCTGCAAAGAAGCTCATATAGCTTTCAATTCCTTCATCCATATCATTAATATATATAGCAAACATTATTGGGGCCAGAACTGTTCCCTGCGGGACACCGCTTATTACTTCATTCCATTTTGAGTGCTGATCTCTTATCACTACTCTCATTTTTCTTTCTTGCAAAAAGTCTTCCATCCAATTTAGCAATTTACCTTGTATTCCTCCTTCAGATTCTAATTTCTTAAGCAACTTCTTATGTGGTACTTTGTCAAAAGCTTTTTTTAGGTCTAGAAATGCACAATCAGCCCATCCATCTCTTTCTTGTATTATATCTATTAGCCTTGAATAGAAACATATTAAATTGGTGACGCATGATCGTCCTTGTCTGAATCCAAATTGCCTTGGATTTAGTACGTTGTTTTTTTCCAAGTATTTTACCCATCTACTTTTGATAATTCTTTCACATATTTTTGCTATTGTACTTGTTAGAGAGACTGGTCTATAGTTGGTAGGTTCTTCTTTATTTCCTCCTTTATATATAGGTACTATATTTGCTTTTTTCCAATCTTCTGGAACTTTTCCTTCTTTTAAGGAACTGCTTATTATGCTATGTATTTTGTCTGCCAGTTCATTCCTACATTCTTTCAGAATCCAGTTTGCTATTTCATCTGGCCCATGCGATTTTCTGACATCAAAATTACCCAAGTGTGTCAATATTTCATTCTTCGTTACTTCTATTTCTTCCATAGGGGGGACTTTTTCCTTCCACTCAATCTCTTCAGGTTGTATATTTTCCCTTGTAAACACTGATTTAAAATGTTTGTTCATAATTTCTGCCATTTCCATTTCCTCAGTGTATTCAACTCCCCCTTGTCTTAATTTCTCCAAGTCTTGTTTGTTTTTCAGTTTATTGTTTACAAATCTGTAGAATAGTTTTGGTTGATCTTTACACTTTTCTATAACATCTTTTTCATATTTTCTCTTTTCCTCTCTGCACTTTTGTACATATTCATTTCTATAACCAGTATATATTTTCCATTTTTCAGGTCTTCTGTCTTTTTTCCATCCGGTCCAGGCTTTGTCTCTTTTGTCTTTTAACTCCCTACAACTTTTGTTGTACCAGCATTTTACATATTCTTTTTCTTGTTTTTGTCTTGGGACATACTTTTCCACTCCTTCTTTGTAAATTTTTGTCAAAATATTCCATTTCTCTTCCACTGATGTTTCTTCTTTGTATATTTCTTCCCAGTTTTCTTGTTGGAAGAATTCTCTTATTTTATCAAAGTTTGTTTTTTCATACATCATTCTTCCTTTTCTATATTGTTCATTTCTTTTGATATATTTTTCTTCATTAAGTTCCAGTTCAATCAATATGTGGTCACTTTTACCTATTGGTGTTTTATATTCAATCTTGTCCACTATTCTAGGTTCAGATGTAATTATTAAGTCTAGCCTCGATGGTTCTTCTTCATTTCTATACCTAGTGTTCTCTTGTATCCATTGTGTCATTGAATGGTCAGTAATCATCTCAAGTAGAGCATTTCCCCATGAGTCATCACCACTCTTTACTGTCATTTCTTCCCAGCAGATTTCTTTGCAATTAAAGTCGCCCATCATAACTATTCTTCCTCCGTCTTCCATTATTTTAGTTAATGCTATCTTTGTGTCCTCTAACATACTTTTATGTTCATTCTCCTCCCATGAGGCTGTTTTCGGAGGCACATAGTTGATCACAAATTTTCTGCTCTTCTTATCTCGGTCTTCCACTTCTATCATAATCATCTCTACTGTATTCTTTCCATATATGACACCTTTCACGTTTATATCCTTCTTTGTCAGGAACATAACTCCACCCCCTTGTTTTTTCTCTCTGTTTCTAATCCAATAATTGTATGTATCATGTCCTACACTGTTGGGTGGTAGTGGGCCTTTTAATTTTGTTTCTACAATTCCCATTATGTCCGGTTCTTTTTCTTTCAAATAATCATTCAGTTCATTCAATCCTGTTATCAATCCATCTATATTTGTGTAAGACACTCTTAGTTTTCTGCCACTTCCATTGTGTTCTCTGTTTCCCTTATGTTTTTCTTTAGTATGTCGAACTGCTTTATTTTCATGTTCACTACTCTCCAATAGAATCTCTCTTTCTCTGACTCCGTTCTTTCCTCGTTTTTTGCCTTAGCTTCAATTCTTTTCTGCTTTTCTGCCTCTCTTTCCTCCTTATTCATTTCTCTTTTTATCCATACCTTTTTATATTGATCATTTGTTGCTAGTTTCCCTGTCTTGGATAGAATTTTCTCTGCCGTTGTTTGTGACCTGAATTTAATCTTAATTGGTCTGGTCTTATCTGTACTATATTTTCCGAGTCTGAATTTTTCCTCAATTTCCTTTATAATTTCTGGTTCATCTTCCTGGACTAATTTTAATAAACTGCTTACCCTTTCATTTTCCTCCTTGATTCTTGCGGTTCTATCTGGGTTATGTTTCTCTTCCATTCCTAATATAATTATACATTTCTTTTTGTCAGCTAATTCTCTTACTATATTCTCCTTCTGTCTCATCACTTTAATAACTGAGTCTTCATTATGTTCTTTCAATTGCTGTTTGACTATGTCAGTGAATGAAACCTTATTCCCTTCTTGAGTTATTCTCCAATTTTTAGCTTCTGTAGCTATTTTCTCACTGTTTTCATTACTATTCTTCTTCAATTTCTCATTCTCCTCCTTTACATTTCCTAACTGTCTTTTTAGGTCCTCTACTTCTTCAGTTAAGTTTCTGTTAGCCTTCTCTAGTTGTTCCAATCTTTCAATTCTTTGGAGAATGGAGCCTACATTACCTAACTTACGTTCCAAGTCCTCGATCACCTTATCAACTCTCTCCTCTAGTCTTATCAGTCTGGGGGGGGGTTGTGTCCCCCCCCCCCGCGTTAAATCCCTGGAACATATTCTCGTCACTTTCTACTGTATTTCTCCTCTCTATACTTCTAATCTTTACATTTTTATTTGCCATTTCGTCATCCGGTGGTCGTTTCATGTTGACCTTCCGCCCGTCTGCCTGGGCCAAGTCCTCCACATCCTCATTACCTTCCATTTCCCCAGTAATCCCTCCCCCTCTCCTCTTTCCTTACTTTCCCACTACCTCACGAGCAATTCCCCCCCCCTGCAAATACAAAAAGGCACTTCTCTTTGCGTTGGTATCCTCAATCTGCACTTTTCTTCAGAGCGTTCGTCAAGCCGTCCGTTCGTTGAAAGTGTGTGTGTGTGTGTGTGTGTGTGTGTGTGTGTGTGTGTGTGTGTGTGTGTGTGTGTGTGTGTGTGTGTGTGTGTGTGTGTGTGTGTGTACTCAAACACATACCTTGCAATTATCCTCATCTTTTGTCTTCCTCATCTTAGCATCATGGACATACATACAAGTGTATTTTGTCAAACCTTCCATGATGTTATTCACGTAGATCAAGACGATTATGGGTTCCAGTGCCCGAGACTCCGCTAACCACTGCTCCCTTCATGACATCTAATCTTGTACTATTGTTCTTGTGTACAGTACTCTATCAAGAAATCTTTTCCCAATCAATAAGATGATCTCTAAGTCCTGCAGTGAGGCTCCAATTTCCATCTCATTCGATAGTGAGGTACCTTGTCGAAGACCCTTCTCTACAGTAAGGCTATAGTAGGTATGAGTTGGTGATCTGTACAAGTTTAGAATTATGTTGTCAAACGCCGGGTAGTTCATCACGGCGTGACAACCCATAACCAACAGGAGTGCGCCACGGCAGTAAATAATCAAGTACTCTGGTTCTTGCGCACGGGCAAACCTCCTCCATTGTTCTTGCTTAAACGCGCGCGCGCGCACACACACACACACACACACACACACACACACACACACACACACACACACACACACACACACACACACACACACACACACACACACACACACACACGACTCGATGGCGCAGTGGTAGCGTTCGCAGCTCCCACTACGGCAGTTTTGAATCCCGACCAGGATTGAAATAATTTCAGTATCGCTGAGCTGCGAGTCGTCACTCCAACTCTCGTGGGCGGGGAGTTGGGTTTGTGTGCGCATAAGGTCACAGCATTACCCATAGATCGGTCATATATTAGCTCTGAGCTCTTTTCCGGGGGGAAATAACTGTCGATCACGAGTCCAACACGTGATCCAAGACCATGGTCACACACACACACACACACACACACACACACACACACACACACACACACACACACACACACACACACACACACACACACACACACACACACACACACACACACACACACACACACTTCAACGAACGGACGGCTTGGAAGACGTTCTGAAGAAAATTGAAGATTGTGGACCCCAACGCAAAGAGAAGTGCCTATTGTAATTACAGGGTGGGGGGGGGAAATTGCTCGTGGGGTAGTGGGAAAGTAAGGAAAGAGGAGAAGGGGAGGGATTGCTGGGGAAGTGGAAGGAAATGAGGAAGTAGAGGACTTGGCCCAAGCAGACCGCCGAAAAGTAAACAAACGACCACAAGCCCAGCTGGAAGACGACGAAATGTCTAATAAGAATGTAAAGATTAGAAGTATAGATAGGAGCAATACAGTAGAAAGTGATGAGAATATTTTCAAGGGATTTAAAGAGGATGGGGGGACACAACCCCCCCCCCCCGACTGACAAGACTAGAGGAGAAGGTTGATAAGGTGATCGAGGACTTGGAGCGTAGGTTAGGTAATGTTAACACCATTTTACAGAGGGTTGAAAGATTGGAAGAACTAGAGAAGGCGAATAAAAACTTAACTGATGAAATAGAAGACCTAAAAAGACAGTTAAGAGATGTAAAGGTGGAGAATGAGGAATTGAAGAAGAATAGTAAAGAAAACAGAGAGGCAATAGCTAAAGAAGCTAAGAATTGGAAAGCAACCCAAGAAGGAAATAAGGTTTCATTCACTGACATAGTCAAACAGCAATTAAAAGAACATACTGAAGACTCAGTTATTAAAGTGATGAGACAAAAGGAGAATATAGTAAGAGATTTAGCAGACAAGAAGAAATGTATAATTATATTAGGAATGGAAGAGAAACACAACCCAGATAGAACCACAAGAATCAAAGAGGAAAATGAAAAAGTAAGCCAATTACTAGAGTCAGTTCAGGAAGATGAACCAGAAATTATGAAACAAGTCGAAGAGAAATTTAGACTCGGAAAGTATAGCACAGACAAGACCAGACCAATTAAGATTAAATTCAAGTCACAAACAACGACAGAGAATATCTTATCCAAAACAGGGAAACTAGCAACAAGTGAACAATATAAAAAGGTATGGATAAAAAGGGAAATGAATAAAGAGGAAAGAGAGGAAGAAAAGCAGAAAAGACTTGAAGCTAAGGCAAAAAACGAGAACAGAACGGAGTCAGAGAAAGAGAGATTCTATTGGAGAGTAGTGAACATGAAACTAAGGAAGTTCGACATACAAAAGAAAAACATAAGGGAAACAGAGAGCACAATGGAAGTGGCAGAAAACTAAGAGTGTCTTACACAAATATAGATGGATTAATAACAGGATTGAATGAGCTGAATGATTATTTGAAGGAAAAAGAACCGGACATAATGGGAATTGTAGAAACAAAATTAAAAGGCCCACTACCACCCAACAGTGTAGGACATGATGCATACAATTATTGGATTAGAAACAGAGAGAAAAAGCAAGGGGGTGGATTTATGTTCCTGACTAAGAAGGATATAAACGTGAAAGGTGTCATATATGGAAAGAATACAGTAGAGATGATTATGATAGAAGTGGAAGACAGAGATAAGAAGAGCAGAAAATTTGTGATAAATTATGTGCCTCCAAAAACAGCCTCATGGGAGGAGAGTGAACATAAAAGTATGTTAGAGGACACAAAGACAACATTAAAAAAAATCATGGAAGATGGAGGAAGAATAGTTATGATGGGCGACTTTAATTGCAAAGAAATCTGCTGGGAAGAAATGACAGTAAAGGGTGGAGACGACTCATGGGGAAACGCTCTACTTGAGATGATTATTGACCACACAATGACACAATGGATACAGGAGAACACTAGGTATAGAAATGAAGAAGAACCATCGAGACTAGACTTATTAATTACATCTGAACCTAGAATAGTGGACAAGATTGAATATAAAACACCAATAGGTAAAAGTGACCACATATTGATTGAACTGGAACTTAATGAAGAAAAAAATATCAAAAGAAATGAACAATATAGAAAAGGAAGAATGATGTATGAAAAAACAAACTTTGATAAAATAAGAGAATTCTTTCAACAAGAAAACTGGGAAGAAATATACAAAGAAGAAACATCAGTTGAAGAGAAATGGAATATTTTGACAAAAATTTACAAAAAAGGAGTGGAAAAGTATGTCCCAAGATAAAAACAAGAAAAAGAATATGTAAAATGCTGGTACAACAAAAGTTGTAGGGAGTTAAAAGACAAAAGAGACAAAGCCTGGACCAGATGGAAAAAAGACAGAAGACCTGAAAAATGGAAAATATATACCGGTTATAGAAATGAATATGTACAAACGTGCAGAGAGGAAAAGAGAAAATATGAAAAAGACGTCATAGAAAAATGTAAAGATCAACCAAAACTATTCTACAGATTTGTAAACAATAAACTGAAAAACAAACAGGACTTGGAGAAATTAAGACAAGGGGGAGTTGAATACACTGAGGAAATGGAAATGGCGGAAATTATGAACAAACATTTTAAATCAGTGTTTACAAGGGAGAACATACAACCTGAAGAGATTGAATGGAAAGAGAAAGTCCCCCCTATAGAAGAAATAGAAGTATCAAAGAATGAAATATTGATACACTTGAGTAATCTTGATGTCAGAAAATTGCATGGACCAGATGAAATAGCAAACTGGATTCTGAAAGAATGCAGGAATGAACTGGCAGACAAAATACATAGCATAATAAGCTGTTCCTTGAAAAAGGAAAAGTTCCAGAAGATTGGAAAAAAGCAAATATAGTACCTATATATAAAGGAGGAAATAAAGAAGAACCTACCAACTATAGACCAGTCTCTCTAACAAGTACAGTAGCAAAAATTTGTGAAAGAATTATCAAAAGTAGATGGGTAAAATACTTGTAAAAAAACAACGTACTAAATCCAAGGCAATTTGGAT
>NC_134802.1:16578898-16586398 GCF_046742065.1 Oratosquilla oratoria | reverse complement strand
GCATTTACTGACATAATCAAACAGCAAATGAAAGAACAAACTGAAGACTCAGTTATTAAAGTGATGAGACAGAAGGAGAATATAGTAAGAGACTTAGCAGATAGAAAGAAATGTATAATTATATTAGGAATGGAAGAGAAACATAACCCAGATAGAACCACAAGAACCAAAGAGGAAAATGAAAAAGTAAGAAATTTACTAGAATTAGTTCAGGAAGATGAGCCAGAAATAATGAAACAAATCGAAGAGAAATTCAGGCTTGGGAAATATAGTACAGACAAGACCAGACCAATTAAGATTAAATTCAGGTCACAAACGACGGCAGAGAATATCTTATCCAAAACAGGGAAACTAGCAACAAGTGAACAATATAAAAAGGTATGGATAAAATGGGGAAATGAATAAAGAGGAAAGAGAGGAGGAAATAAGGAATAAACATGAAGCTAAGAAAAAACAAAAACGAGACCAGAACGGAGACAGAAAAACAAGAATTCTACTGGAGAGTAGTGAATATGAAATTGAAGAAATGGAACATAAAAGAGAGAAACACAAAAGAAACAGAGAATACAATGGAAATAACAGAAAGTTAAGAGTATCCTACACAAATATAGATGGATTAATAACAGGACTGAATGAACTGAACAAATATCTGAAAGAAAAAGATCCGAACATAATGGGAATTGTTGAGACAAAATTTAAAGGCCCACTACCACCCAACAGCATAGGACACAATGCATATAATTATTGGATTAGAAACAGAAAGATAAAACAAGGGGGTGGAGTTATGTTCCTGACTAAGAAGGATATAAACGTGAAGAGAGTCACATATGGGAAGAATAGAGTAGAGATGATTATGATAGAAGTAGAAGATAGAGATAAGAAGAGCAGAAAGTTTGTAATAAACTACGTGCCCCCAAAAACAGCCTCATGGGAAGAGAATGAACATAAAAGCATGTTAGAAGACACAAGAGTAACACTAAACGAGATAATGGAAGATGGAGGAAGAATAGTTATGATGGGCGACTATAATTGCAAAGAAATATGCTGGGAAGAGATGACCGTAAAGGGTGGAGAAGACTCATGGGGAAGTGTTCTACTTGAGATGATTATTGACCACACAATGACACAATGGATCCAAGAGAACACTAGGCATAGAAATGAAGAAGAACCATCGAGACTAGACCTAATAATCACATCAGAACCTAAAATAGTGGAAAAGATAGAATACCAGGCACCAATAAGCAAAAGTGACCACATATTGATAGAACTAGAACTAAATGAGAAAAATACATGAAAAGAAATGAACAATATAGAAAAGGAAGATTGATGTATGAAAAAACAAACTTTGATAAAATAAGAGAACTCTTCCAAAATGAAAACTGGGAAAGAATGCACAAAGAAGATACAACAGTAGAAGAGAAATGGAATATTTTGACAAAAATCTATAAAAAAGGAGTAGAAAAAGTATGTCCCAAGACAAAAACAAGAAAAATAATATGTAAAATGCTGGTACAACAAAAATTGTAGGGAGATAAAAGACAAAAGAGACAAAGCTTGGACCAAATAGAAGAAAAACAAAAGACCAGAAAAATGGAAAATATATACTTGTTATAGAAATGAATATGTACAAGCGTGCAGAGAGGAAAAAAGAAAATATGAAAAAGATGTCATAGAAAAATGTAAAGATCAACCAAAACTATTCTACAGATTTGTAAAAAACAAACTGAAAAACAAACAAGATTTGGAGAAATTAAGACAAGGAGTTGAATACACAGAGGAAATGGAAATGGCGGAAATTATGAACAAACATTTTAAATCAGTGTTTACAACCTGAAGAGATCGAATGGAAAGAGAAAGTCCCCCCTATGAAAGAAATAGAAGTAACAAAGAATGAAATATTGAACCACTTGAGTAATCTTGATGTCAGAAAATCACATGGACCAGATGAAATAGCAAACTGAATTTTGAAAGAATGCAGGAATGAACTGACAGACATAATACATAGCATAATAAACAGTTCTTTGAAAGAAGGTAAAGTTCCAGAAGATTGGAAAAAAGCAAATATAGTACCTATATATAAAGGAGGAAATAAAGAAGACCCTAACAACTATAGGCTAGTCTCTCTAACAAGTACAATAGCAAAGATTTGTGAAAGAATTGTCAAAAATAGATGGGTAAAATATTTAGAAAAAAAAAAAACGTGCACAATCCAAGGCAATTTGGATTCAGACAAGGACGATCATGCGTCACCAATTTAATATGTTTCTATTCAAGATTAATAGATATAATACAAGAAAGAGATAGATGGGCTGATTGTGCATTTCTAGACCTAAAAAAAGCTTTTGACAAAGTACCACATAAGAAGTTGCTTAAGAAATTAGAAACTGAAGGAGGAATACAGGGCAAACTGCTAAATTGGATGGAAGACTTTTTGCAAGAAAGAAAAATGAGAGTAGTGATAAGAGATCAACACTCAAAATGGGATGAAGTAATAAGCGGTGTTCCACAAGGAACAGTTCTGGCCCCAATAATGTTTGCTATATATATTAATGATATGGATGAAGGAATTGAAAGCTATATGAGCTTTTTTGCAGATGATGCAAAACTATTGAAAAAAGTGAACACGGAAGAAGATTGTGAATATGAAATAGTGGAAAAGATTGAATATAAGACACCAATCTGACACCGATAAGACACCAAAGTGAATCTAAAATAGTGGAAAAGATTGAATATAAGACACCCATAAGTAAAAGTGACCACGTATTGATTGAACTGGAACTAAATGAGGAAAAGTACATGAAAAGAAATGAACAATATAGAAAAGGAAGAATGATGTATGAAAAAAGAAACTTTAATAAAATAAGAGAATTCTTAAAAAAAAAAAAAAAAAACTGGGAAGGAATATACAAAGAAGAAACAACAGTGGAAGAGAAATGGAATATTTTGACAAAAAATTATAAAGGAGTGGAAAAGTATGTCCCAAGACAAAAACAAGAAATTGAGTATATAAAGTGCTGGTACAACAAAAGTTGTAGGGAGTTAAAAGACAAAAGAGACAAAGCTTGGACCAAATGTAAGAAACACAAAAGACCTGAAAAATGGAAAATATATACTTGTTATAGAAATGAATATGTACAAGTGTGCAGAGAGGAAAAGAGAAAATATGAAAAAGATGTCATAGAAAAATGTAAAGATCAACCAAAATTATTTTACAGATTTGTAAATAACAAACTGAAAAACAAACAAGATTTAGAGAAATTAAGACAAGGAGGAGTTGAATACACAGAGGAAATAGAAATGGCGGAAAGGATTACAAAGGCGGAGCATGCCGACAGGAGACCTTTTGGTCCATATCTAGGTCGGATGCGAAAAAAATCATAATAATAAAATAATAGATAAAAACTATAATGTAAATAACAAATAAAATACATAAATAAATGCATAGGTATAGTTAAATAATAAACAAACAGGTAAATAGTAAATAATAATAAATTGACATATAATTAATAATAAATGAAAATCAGACAGACAAATGATAACAAAACAAAAACAAATAATATAAAATAAATTATAATCATTACAGCATCTTGCTTAGGTGTTTATCTAAATGATTCTTAAAGCTTCGAACTGAACTACATTGCACTACCTGTGCAGGAAGTTTATTCCATTCATTAACTACACGGTTGGCAAAGTTGTTTCTACCTACTTCCAAATTGAATCTATTTCCGGACAGTTTGAGACCATTGTTTCTTGTCTGATTCTCATTCAATGTGAAAATTTTGTCACTTTTGATGTTGTCAATTCTCTTTAAAATCTTAAAGACCTGTATCAAGTTACCTCTAAGTCTACGCTTTTTTTTTTAGGGAAAACAGATTCATATGTTTTAGTCGATTTTCGTATGATTTATTTTTGATATTTGGAATCAGTTTTGTGGCTCGCCGTTGTACTTTTTCCA
This sequence comes from Oratosquilla oratoria, assembly GCF_046742065.1. NCBI lineage: Eukaryota > Metazoa > Arthropoda > Malacostraca > Stomatopoda > Squillidae > Oratosquilla > Oratosquilla oratoria. The sequence goes on along the minus strand of NC_134802.1, from coordinate 16,582,443 downwards.
GTCTGTCAATGTCTTTAATGAGATTCGGTAACCATACGGAAACAGCATATTCCAAATGTGGACGAACTAACGATTTATATAGCTTGTTAATGAGTGATGGACTTTTGAAATCAAAAGATCGCGCAATCAGTCCTAGAATCTTATTTGCTTTCTCAGAGGCTGAAATACACTGCTTGGATGATTTGAGGTCGTTACTGATAATTACGCCGAGATCATTTTCACTATCCACTTATGTTAATGAATTTGCAAATAACTTCTGATTGTACTTACTGTTATTTTTACCTATGTGCATTACCTTGCATTTACTTGTGTTAAATTTCATTAGCCACTTTTCAGACCATTGCTGTAATTTGTCTAAATCTTCTTGAATATCTAATTGGTTTGAGTGATCATTTGCCACTCCGCACAGTTTTGTATCATCAGCAAATTTGGAAACAGTAGATTTTAGTCCATGGTCTATATCATTTATATATACTATGAATAGAAGTGGCCCGAGAACGGAACCCTGAGGAACTCCACTTGTAACATTTTTCCATCTAGAAGTTTTTCCATTTAAAACAACTCTCTGTTTTCGACCATTCAACCAATTACTAGTCCAACCTAATAGGCTACCACTTATTCCGTGTAAAGCTAATTTAGTAAGTAGTCTTTCGTGTGGGACGGTATCAAAAGCTTTTGCAAAGTCTAGATATATTAAATCTATATTGTTTCTTTTGTCATAATTCGAGATAACTGTGTTGTAGAATTCGAGTTAGTCACGCAAGAACGTTTCCGTCTGAAACCATGCTGGCTATCATTTATCAAACGGTTACTTTCTAAATGATGTTCGATAGCATCTCTGATGATAGTTTCCATTATCTTTCCTACGATTAAAGTCAAACTTATAGGCCTATAGTTATTTGGTTTCTTTTTGTCACCTTTTTTGAATATGGGAGTAACGTTAGCTAGCTTCCATTCTCTTGGAACATCTCCGGATATGATGGATTTCTTGAAAATAATTTCTAATGGAACAACAATCTCATTTTTCATTTCCTTTAAGATTCTTGGATGCCAACCGTCAGGCCCTGGTGTTTTATTAACTTTGAGTTTATCTATACACCTTTTAATTTTTTCTTTTGTTATATTTACCGTAGTAAGTTTACCCTAGACTTTTCACAGGTTTCAGTTTGGAATTCACTTTGAGGTGTTTCGTTTACGAATACCGAGCTAAAATAATTGTTTAAGATATTACAAATTCCTTCATTTGAATATTCAAGTTGACCGTCAGCAGATAATAGTGGACCAATGTGATTCCTAACAACCTTTTTATCTCTAATGTAACTATAGAATTCTTTGGGATTCTCCTTGGATTTATCAGCGATGTTCATTTCGTATTGTCGTTTTCTTTTTCTTATTGTCTTTTTTAAATCTCTCTGTATTGATACATAACTTTCATAGTCATTAGATGCACTCGAACACTTATATTTCTTATAAGCCTGTCTCTTTTTAGTAATACTTTTTTCAGTTTCTTTGTCGAGCCACTTTGGGCGAGCCTGATTTGGGGGACGTCTGTCCTTAAAAGGAATGTAAGTTTGAATCATCTTAGTGAGCGTATTTTGAAATATTTCCCACATCTGATCTACAGGCCTTTCGTTTAATTTTGCCTCCCAATCTGTAAGCTGAAGCTCCTGACGTAGCCCTATGAACTGAGCTTTACTGAAATCGGGTATTTTAGAAACACAAGTATCTATTCTAAAATTGTTTAGGAGTTTGAATCTAACTAAGTTGTGATCGCTATTTGCAACAGATTCACCGACTTCTACACCAGTTACCATGCTTTCGCGGCTAGTGATCAATAGACCGAGTAAGTTTCCATATCTTGTGGGCTCTTTTACATGCTGAATTAAGTAATTGTCACCAAGAAAATCAATCAAGCGACTACCTATATGGCCATGTTCAAGGGTCATCCAATCAATGTCAGTAAAATTGAGATCACCTATAATATATCAATAAATCCCGGTTGCAGAAACTAGACAGTTCTTGAAATAACAGTTTGTCGTCTGCTAATGATAATGTCTTTGGCCTATATATTACACCTATATTAATTTTTTGTCCATTTGTTTGGGTTAACTCAACCCACAAACTATTATATGCATCCTGTTTCACTTTCTCTAAAACACAAGCATGAACATTGTTTTTAACGTGCAACAGAACACCCCCACCTTCCTTGTGGTTTCTATCCTGATGAAAGTGTTTAAATCCCGCAATATTAAATTCAGCTTCGAACTCTGTACCATTTAACCATGTCTCAGTTTTGTCGTGGTGTCGTCATGTTTGTCGTGGTGACGGTCATCAACTCCATCCTCTCCCGCACCCTTAACCACCGTCAGTTCCAGGTACTGATGGACGAGGTGAACATGCAGTACAACGACCTGCTCTACTTCTGTGAGGTACGCTGGCTGAGTCGTGGGGCCATGCTGTCTCGTTTGTGCGACCTACAGCAGGAGATTGCCATCTTCCTACGTCAGAAGAACCTTCCCACGCTGATCAATTCCCTGATTCGCTGTGGCTAGCTCGACTGGCCCTGCTCGTGACAGACATGTACGCACACATCACTGCCTTCGAGGTTAAGCTGCGCTTGTGGGAGGCTTAATTGGCTTCTGGTCAGTTAGTGCATTTTCCTCGCTTTGCTGCTTGTACCCCTGACGACGTGGACCTGAACACTTGCGTTAGTGCCGTCACCTCTCTGCGTGAGGTATTTGCTTCCCATTTTGCAGCAGTCAGGGTGCTGGCTGCGGACTTCAAGCTTTTCACTGCTCCCTTTCATTTCTCCGTGGAAGACGCCCCTGCCTCCCTGCAGATGGAGTTGGTGGAGCTGTAGTGCAACAATGAAATGAAGGTGAAGTTTCGTACCTCTTCTCCGTTGTCCTTCTTCCGCGACATCGTCCTCCCTTCTAACAATTTTCAAAAATACATTGCACATGTTCAACGTATTGGCCATGTTTGGCAGCACTTACTGTTGCAAACAGCTCTTCTCCAAAATGAAGTACACGAAGTCTCACCTTCGCTCCCAACTCTCAGACCTCAATGACATTATTCTGTTGTCTACCTCAACCATCGAGCCAGACATGGAATTACTTCTTCATGGCAAACAGCACCAGCAGTCTCATTGATTTGTAGGGTGTTCAATGCAATTCTTGTATAATTCATTTATTGCATTCAATGTATTGTACAAAATATGGTAATTCTGGGGATTTCGTTTTTCACTCCGGCCCGCGGCCTCCTTCCAAAAATTTCATCTGGCCCTCACTCTGAAAAAAGTTACCCGCCCCTGTTCTAAACCATATACCACGTCAAGACACATTCACTAATACTAACTAGACACACATTACTACAACAAACACACTAAAATGATTGTATAAATCCCAAACCTATGATCTAACTGTAAACCCTACACAGATATGCAATGATAGGCATATTCATCGACATCTAGAGACTCCTTTAGAGAGAGCACCGAAAGAGACTCTCCCTTATTCAACTTTGAAGACTTCCAAAGGAGTCTAGTC
>NC_134802.1:16568898-16576398 GCF_046742065.1 Oratosquilla oratoria | reverse complement strand
AAAGAACATGGCCAGCGTGGGTCCAGTAGATCGACTAGTATTGAAAAAGAAACCCATTGAGACAAGTGAAGGTGAGAAGGATACTCAGATTTGTGGTCATTGAAATGTTAAGGTTACGGAGAGACAAAAATAGTGAAGGGTACCAGTGCGACTGTTGTGGTTTTTGGGTAGGCTTACATGCATGCTAGGTGCGAAGGATGTACTAATGAGAAATATCAGGTCCTGCTCAAAGTGGCGTGGCCAGTAAGTCTGGTTTGGCTCTGTACTACACAGTAGAAAGTTATGACGAAATAGCAAAATAGTTCCTCTAAAGGAACAATTTACAAAGAACACAAAGGAAATCGAAGAGCTAGAAACTAAACTCACACACCAAAACAATGTAATGGAAAACATATCAAAGAAAAAATAAGAAGGTAGTGGAAGTATTAGGTGAGAAATTAAAACCTGCGATTAAAGAGGACCTTGAAGAATTGAACAACAACATAATGGAGTCCAGACTGCAAGGAATGTGATATTTGTATTATTATTATTTTTTTTTCTTCAAATCCACAGAGAATAGTAACAGGGATCTCTATATAGCCTCAAATATTCTCACAGACAACTTTAACTTAGACATTAGTGAGTATAAATGAAACTGTGGAGAGTATTATGACTTCCAACAGATTTTCCCATCTCTTTTAATACGTAATGCTGACTGCGTAACCTTAATTTAGGTGACCACACTACCGAGTTTACATTGGTATACACCTGTGAAATTACAGCGTTCACATTGGAAGCAAAAATCTACATACCTGTGATCGGCAGGGGCTCATTGAACCCTGAAAGATACGATACAACACAGAGCATCATATGTCTTTGCTGAACATGGTAGTCATTATTTCAATTCTAATATTTTGTTTTTGATATTCCATTATATTATTATAACTTACCGTGGCTTTTGGCCTCTGTTGTGGTTATTGATTGTTATCCGTGCGTCGACTTCGGGCGTGTCAGGGAAATAGGCATGGGAATGGGAAGGAAAAATAAAGGGAATGCATTGAGGGAGACCGGTTCTCTCATAAAAAGCTTCCTCTCCCTCTGGTTTAGCACATGTGTCGTCGTATCTACACTTCACAGGATAAGGTTTATATGAGGTCTGTGACTGAGGTAAATCTTGAATCACTCCCCAGTCACGAATCAGCTTCAAATCATATCTTGAACTGCCTAAAAAGGAGTCCAGACTCGCCGAACCCCTTGTGACCTTTGACCTCTCGTTGCCACAGGTTTATGGGAGTCAGAACTTCCCTTTAACTGAGGTGAAAATGTTGCATGATACATATAATAGATTACCCCCATATATGGGTATTAAAGGTGATTAATACACCAGAACCAATACTCAAGATGGAGAAGTCACCAGGTGGTAAATGAAAAGATTAATATTGAAAATGATATATCGGTAACTCAAAATTACTGAAGAGTTAGTCAACCATATTTGGTACTTTGACGTCGAGTCCCTTACATAATGTTTCATACAATGTTTTCATATCTATATAAAAAAAAAAAAAAAAAAAAAAAAACGCAGAGCTGGGCGCGTTACCGCAGGACAGGTAGTGCGTTATCGAAAAATCTGGGGTGCATTTCCGTCAATGCATTACCGATTTTAATTTCCTTAGAGCGGATTGCTCTAAGGAAATTAAAATCGGTAAAGGATTGACGGAAATGCACCCCAGATTTTTCGATAACGCACTACCTGTCCGTCGGTAATGCGCCCAGCTCTGCAAAAATGATAGACCACTCTATCTAAATGAAAAAAGTAAACTTGTATAATTCGTTATATCGAGAAAATTATTTCTCTAGACAGGTTTTAGAAATCTTTTCATTATCGCTTAACTTTCTAGGCATCCTTGAATACTGGTTTTATACAGTTTGATATGCTCAATTGCTGTATCTTAATCTTAATCCCAAATCTACAGCTATCAATTCTCTGAATTAACTGAGGTTGTAACTACAGATGCATATATTAATTTGTAATGATAGCTTATCTACTAAAAAAAAAAAAAGAAAAAAAAAAAAAAACTGTGTCAGGATTTATTCCCGACGCACTTCAGGCGGCAAACGAGCACGTCTGATTACAATTGTGTATTGTCAATCAGGGTTTGTCTTACTCTAATTGCCTTTTGGGGTGCTTGTCTCATAGGACATACTGAAGGCGTTTCATTCTCGCCAATGGTTTCTTCACCTGTTAAAAGTGTTGGCTCTTGGGGATGAATTTCTAAGGGAACTGGGTTGCCCAGGGCTCTTCTATCTATCATCCCGTTGCATAACACATTTACAATGCATAGATTATTTCACTCATCTGGATATAGGTTAACAATACGTCTTAATGACCACTTATGTTGTGGTCTAAGTCTTTTCACTGTCACCACTTCTCCCACTTTGGGTGGTTTAGTTTACATTGTTTTGGAGGAACCAATTTTTTTTTCTCTCAGAGAAGTCAAGTAATACTTTTTTCCAAATCCCTTCAAAATGTTTGGTGGTAGTTGATAGGCAGCTGTTCCTTGCAATTAATTCTGTCCCAAGAAACCGAGGTCAGATGGATACGACGCTACCAGTGGTGGATAGGGATTTATGGTTCTTCCACACAAGAGGTGTTTCGGAGTCAAGGGTTCTGCGGGTCCTTCTTCATTGAGATAGGTTAATTGGCGATTGTTCAACCAAGTCACTATTTTCTTATACAAGACTTTCTGCAGGCATGACTTGGTGAAACTGATCATGTGCTAATAAAAGCCTTCCAATCACTGTGCTCGGGGGCTATGAATTTCCATGTTATATTATTTCTTGTCATATATTCGGAAACGTTAATATGGTCTAACATCTACTTTAAGAACTTGGCTCCAGCAACAAAATTGGACCCCTTGTCCGACACTACTGTTCTCCTAAAGGGGTTCAGAAATGTCAGGGTCGACATGTCTGATGGTAACTCTAAATGCACCAGTCTAGTTGCTGTGCGTGTAAATAAACATGTGTAATATTTGTGGGAGGGTTCAATTCTCCGTCCTTGTGACTGTGATAGGTCCTGAATAAGTGTCACTCGCTGAATAGGCAAAGGAGGAGGACCTGGATATTCAAACTTACTGACCTCAACCCTCTTACAGTTCACACAACGACTTAGTATGTTCTTGATGGTTTGACGGCACCCTTCATGTGCATGGTTAATATACAAGTATGCTAAATGACTTTTAGTTGGGATGAGGATAGGGAACTTGGTATCATCATCAATAGAGCACTAAGATAATGAGTCTTCTGAGCTATCTGTATCCAATACGCACAAGCCGTTGGAGAAAAAAAAAAAAAAAAAAAAAAAAAGCACTGCCCCTACTATACAACACTGGAACTCGCTTCCAGAATAAGTATCGACAACATCGTTAATAACCTCTTTTAAGGACGGATATAACAAATACATAAGGGGATAAGTCTAGAACAACTTAGGAGGTAGGCCTCTCTCACACAATTCCATAACACGCACGACTACGCCAACCTCTGCCACGTCACTTCTGCAAACTTCTCTATCTCATCTCTTCACCTTTCTGGTCTCCCTCTTTCACGCTTCCTATCACTCGGCGTCTACACAGTAACGCACTTGCTCCATCGTTCATCATTCGTTCTCGCTAACTTACCTGCCCAATTCCACTTCCTCTCATTTACCGCCTCCATAATATCTTTCACTTCAGTCTACTCTCTCATTCTGCTCTACTTCTGTCTTCCACCTTTATTCTTAAATTTATCTCTCCATTTTCCTCTATGCACTCCTTATCTTTGTCTCCATTGCCTTCGTCCATTTCTTAGTCTCATGCTCGTACATAATGGCTGGCATTATACAATGATTGTATAATGGTAAAACATTTCCCAACCAATTGTAACACGCCTTATTTTTAATCATCATGATCTTTAATCACTTTTACCAACTGACATATAATTATACTTTACAATTTGTTCAAGACTTTCACCATTGATTATAATATCTTTACTTTCAAGCTTCGTGTTGAACATTACTTTAGTTTTACTCCTATTCATCTTTAAACCTATTTAGTGACTTTCCTTTTCAGATCACTCAGCATATCTTGCAGGTCTTCTACTCTTTCTGAAATAAGAATAATATCATCCATAAATCTTAAGTGATGAAATTAATCGCCATTAATCTTCAAACCTTTTTCTTTCCAACCCTATGGAAATATCTTCCAAGCAAGCTGTAAATAGTTTGAGTGGAATTGTATCGCCATGCCTCACTCCTTTGTCGAACTTGATATTTTCTGTATCTTTATGTATTCGAATTATAGCGGTACCTTTCGCATAAATATTTTCTAGAACCGTCACGATGTGTTTGTTTGTTCCCTGCTTGCGCAGCGAGTTTAGTGTTGCTATTTATTCTACCAAGTCAAAGATCTTCTGTAGCCTCTGTCGCAACTGTCGCCGCCCTTGTCCTCACTTATGGATATCGAGACTCACCTCTTTTAATTATAATGTTCTGTCCAGGAGAATGAAAATGTAGTAATCTTCAATGTTTTTCTTCCGTTAATTGTTATACAGCGTACTCTCCCAAGTTCTAACAGGGAATCCCACGAGAGCACGTATACAAGATCCTACGTGAGCTTTGCAGTGACGTAGTGATTTCCTTAGTCCAATGATCTTTAACTTTATATATAAGATCCTCCCCAAAAGGCATGATCTTACATTCGTGAACCAATTGAATTTTCTCCTCCACCCTTTCACAAATCAGACTCTTTGTTTCAATACTTTACGGCAATATTGTTTACTTAGGATAATCTCGAGTGCCTGCATAATTCTCACATAGGTTACAGAGGACTGTCATCTCAGCAATACACTCGAGCTACCGGGCTCTTATTTACAAACAATATTTTTTATTTCCTATACAAGGCGGAAAACGGACTCAGACATCTCGCTTGGGCTATTATTTACAAACAACCTACCTATAAAATGCAACAACCCCTTCTACTCCTCTTTCTACCCTCTTTTCTACCGGCTTCTTACACTTCTCATAATTTACAAAAGAACAAAGAAACATGTATTCTGTTGTTTTCTCGATTATTTGATTCATTGTCTGCAAATGGTCTAGAATTGAATTGCTGATTCTAAAGCCTACCTGTTCTCATGGCTGGTTACCATCTAAAACTTTACTCAGTCTATATATAAGAATCTTAGCAAATATTCATGTATATTTGATAACAAGCTAATCGGTCGGTAGTTACTAAAGTCTCTCTGGTCTCCACTCTATAGCATTGCACCATGATTCAGGAACGCTTTCTTGACGTAAACGTTGGGTGTATAACTGAGCTACGAGTAATTTACAATGAACTTCTTTCCCTGTGTGTTTCAGAAAATCTATCGATATACCAACTTCCTCTGGTGTTTTTCCTCGTTACATACTTTTTAGAGTAAACGCTACTTTTTCCTTTGTAACTTCTGATAAACTACGAACGTCTACAAATAAATTTACTGACTTATCTACAGTATTTGACGAGTAAAGTTTTTGGTAAAATTCTTCTACTTTTTTATAATTCTGTCTTCTATTTCATCAATGTTTCTCTTGTTTTTCTTTCTTTTCTATGAATTTTGTCTTTTATTGATAAACTTCTTCAGTTCTATTCTATTTCGTGTATCCTGCTTTTAATCTGCATAATCCTTCTTCTTTTGATTAGATCAGTTGAGATTTTTTTTGTACTTCCCAGCTTTCTCACTTTTTCTGCCGATTTTCTAATGATATCAACTAAATTGGGATGAATACCCTCGATGGTGTATTCGTTATTTCTTAGAACTGAAAATATATTTTTAATTACCTATGGAATTAATTTTTTTTTATCCTTAACCTTCTCAAAGATTATTTTCTTTTTCAAAGCTAGTTTATTTCTCTCTGCTCAGAGGATGAATTTACCTGTGGAAATTATTATTATACGGTGACTATCTCTATTTACTTTATTATAACGCTCTTGCTCTCATTTCATAATATGAAGTCTATTTCGTTCTTTGTTATTCCATTTAGGCACCCCAGGTCTATTTACGACATTCACGATTTGGAAGAAAGTATTCATTATTCGCACATTATAGCTCTTTGCAAATCTTATTAGCATTTCGCCTTTGTCATTTCTTTCACCTACTCAAAGGTACGTGTACACTTTAGATTAAAATCTAGCGAGACTAATCTAAACTGTTTATACACTACACTAGAATATGCTTTTCCTAGAGCTTCGATAGAGTAGTGGTAGATTAAATGTAAGGAAATTGCCCTACCGTCAGTGTTCACTGGAGTTAGTTTGACGAGGAAGTCTCTGACACTCAAACTTGAGACTTCTGTATGGTAAGATGTCAGTGTCCAGGCATCCAGTTGCTGCAGATGCAACATTAGTCATAATGAAAGATTTGAATAAAAAGAAAAGAAAGAAGTGTGGGCCAGAAAATAAAAAGCCAGACGAAATGAAGAGAGAGCACATGCAAAATTGTTGAAAGAATTGGTTGATGACTACGCAGTATCCTATAATAACTTTATGGTACATATGCTGAGGGTCATAAATATTTGCTGGAAAAAGGGGACTCCTAAAATCAAAAGACAAGAAGTTCATCTCAGAAAAGCAATAATCCCATCAGAAAGGCTAACACTACTACAATTTCTAGCATCAAGGTAAGTATTATGGATATATGAAACCCTGAATATATGTGGACATTTATTACAAAACATATATAGACATAAAAAAACAAAATGTTGTAGTAAATAATGCCAAACATTAAATCATTAGACCTGTAATAATTTTTACAGCGGGCAGTTACCACTCACGTATTTATTCCGTATATCTCTAAGATAATGCTTGATGTTTACAAGGCACTACAAATTTTTGAAAGAATATTATCTTAAGGTAATAGGTATTTATAAGTCTTGAAAATATCATTGTAAGCCGGTATTTCTGTCATAATTTTGGGTAGTTGTTTCATGGTCGACATTAGCACCATCATTACTTTAAGAACCATTAAATGAACATGGGAGAATTGGGGTTGATGAAGATGTTGATGAATATTGTAGGTCTTCTATTTCACTCATTTCAATGACAGCTATCACAATAGTGATCAGAGAATGGTATTACTAAAGTGTAATTCAGAAGTAATAGTTTCCAAACACCGAGTAGTCATCCTGTGGTTTATTTAATAAATAATTTGCTTTTTTCAATGCAGCCTCTTCTTCCATTACTTTACTTTCTTCTTTTCACTAGAGAACATTTCTTTTTGTCGTGTTCTGTACCAGAGGTAGGTGTGTCAACATCCTGACAATGCTCTGAAGAATATGACAAGTATTTGTTAACTATGTTTTCCGAATCTGTTAGATCCTGAAAAACAGAACAGAAATATATTATGTAAAACCATATGACAGTTAACGGGGTAAATAAGTAAGCTTCTTAAGACTATATTATTCAAATCTAAGGCTTTTAAAAATCATATATTCTGAAATAAGTCCAA
>NC_134802.1:16551398-16556398 GCF_046742065.1 Oratosquilla oratoria | reverse complement strand
TCTCTCTCTCTCTCTCTCTCTCTCTCTCTCTCTCTCTCTATCTCTCTCTCTCTCTCTCTTTCTCTCTCTCTCTCTCCTCTCTCTCTCTCTCTCTCTCTCTCTCTCTCTCTCTCTATATATATATATATATATATATATATATATATGTATATATATATGTGTGTGTGTGTGTGTGTTTCTCTCTCTCTAACTCTTATTTTAGAAATTTTATTGGGTCCCATTTTTAAAAAAAATGGAAATTCTTTCCAGTCGGACCTACTTTCTTGCTTTAATGCCTTATTTGATTCCATTTGCTTCACGGAGTTTTGTTTGTTTGCTTTTGGTGTTCTGACGCTGTTCACGGTCTTCTTTTATAGTTTGCATGCACTGTTAACAAATTCCAACATGCCTTCACTCAAGAAGAAATTTTCTTTAGTCTTTCCTTCAATTGCTCAAAATCTGAGGTGACTCAAGTCTCAAGTCTAGGGGATTACTAAATAGTCGTGGGGCAGTTTTCAAACAGTCCATCTATAGAAGTAAACAATAAATGTGAGGACAGAGCCTTTATCAATACGACGTTTTGTTTATTACAGCTTTTGCAAGTACATAGTCATAATACACATGACTGAGATTTGAATAAGAAGTTAGAAGATCTTCGCCATACGATGCCTAGTTTGATCGCCGAAGATAGAGGAGTGAACATCACCATATCTATCAATCAGTAGATAAAAATAGACACTTGTGTGAACTGGATAGTTTTTGCACCGAAAGTGTTTAGAAACCCATGGGAAGACCTAAAAGCATAGTGAATCTCTCCAATAGAGCATTATCCGACATCATGACCGAAATGCTCAGCCTCGGGCTTAAGTTTGCAACCGGTATCCACAGAAAAAAAACAGAACATCGATTTGATTACGAAAAATAACAAATACCACGAAGGTGAATTCATGCAAGGCTACATAAATGCTTCTGACCTTAGCTGTCAGCGAACATCCCAAGCCAACAATACCCAGAAGATACGTTCGAGCTGTGGAGGTGTTATCCAAGGATTCTTCCGTCAGAATCACCTCCACTGATAAGGAAAGTGGAATAGTGGTGATAGAGAACATAAACTACACACGGAAGATGAAAGACCTGCTCAGTGATGGCAATAATTGTCGTGAAGTGTCCCAACGAGACGAAGAACTTCACATACAAAGTAAGACAAATTTTCGAAAGTTCCGACGCAGGCAAGAAAGTCCTTTACCTATTGCCAAACCACCCAAGTACAGCTACGATGTATGGTCTACCCAAGACCCACAAAATTAATACACCAATGAGACCCATTATGTCAGGGATAGGGAGTGCTCCCCCACAGAATAGCAGATATGTTGGCCAGACATCTGTCCCCTCTCCTAGGAACCATCAGTGGAGCATATCTTAAACACTCAGGAGACCTACGGGACAAAATCCAAGATATCTCTGCCCGCAACAAGAGGTTGGCCAGTCTGGACGTAAAAAAGCCTCTTCAAATGTGTTCCATCTGATAAGGTAATAAAACTCCTTAGAGACAGATCCAAGAAAAGGAAAATCGACTTTGTTGATTTTATACAACTCTGTGTGTGGAATTAAACTATTTTAAGTTCCAGGACCGCCGTTTCCATCAGAAATTTGGCATGGCCATTGGTTCTCCGTTGAGTGCAGTCCTTACCAATATGTTTATGGAGGTTTTAGAAGCAGGGCCTTTTACTAACATCGTCCCCGAGCATGTGACCTGGCTGCGCTACGTGGACGATATTTTACTCATCACATCCAGGCGATTCAATATTCATCACTTCCAAACTGCATTCCACGAGGTAGAGCCTATCATTCAGTTTTCCCTAGAAGAAGAAATTAATGATTCCCTTCCTTTCTCAGAAACAGACATATCAAAATATGGTAACCAGCTGAAATTTAAAGTTTATAGAAAACGCACCATGACATCAAGATAAAAAAAAAAAAAAAAAGTAGTGGTGATAGGCTTCTTCCTGAGGGCACTCAGAATATGCAGTGAAAAATACCTAGAAGAAGGGTGCTGGTATATCAGGGAGACTTCTTTAAAATGAAAACTTCCACATTTCCTTTTAGATAGATGTAGAAAACAGGCCATTGAGATTCTGGAAGGCCGTAGGCAGCAGGTTGGAACAGCCAAACGTCTCGTGTTACCAACCAGCGAAATCGCCACCAATCTGACTCGTATTTTAAAAGCCACCAATTCGGAAGTAGTGTGCTAGACCAGTAGGACAATCAAAGACATCACAAGGACGAGAACAAACATCAGCAAAACGTTGGACAATAAAGCCGGTGTTTATTGGATTCCGTGCTCGGGATGTGGAAAATCCTACATTGGAGAAACATCGCGCGATCTAAAAACCCAGATATGAGAACACTGATACGATGTCCACCATGATGTCATCACCAACGCGTGTGTTCTACACAGGAACAGTATCAACCACCTGATGGACTGGGGGAATGCAGAACTTTTGATACGTGAGCCCGACAAGATACGTAGAACATATTTGGAAGCAGCCATCATACAAAGAACTAACACAATTGAACAAAATGGGGACATGTTCAATATCTCAACCCACCTAATTCCTTTAACACCCAATGCCAGCAAAAAATTAAGCTATTCCTAGTTGCCCTCTAAAATCACCCTTTTTTCCTCTCAAAGTCGTTGTCCACCCTCAGTAGACAATTGCTTACCCTTCTTATTTTCTTTGTCGTTTTGTTCCTCGGTTGTGAGCTAATGTCCTTCACCCAGCCAATTGTTCCATCTTATCCTTATCCTTTCCTTTTCCCAGACATTTGGTCCAACTCCTTAACATTTCCTAGTATTCAGTGATCCACCTCCCTTCCTCCCTCCTTCCCTCCCTCCCTCTCCCCGTTCCTCTCATTTAATCTCAGTCATGTGCATTATGACTGTACTTGGAAAATCTGTAACAAGCGAGACTTCGTAATGATAGTCTCCGTCCTCTTTATTTCGATAGACTTGTCGGCAACTGCCACTCTCATACTAGTCCATCTCCTCATTTCATTGGAAACTGTGGCTCCATCAGTTTATGTTTCTCTGATGCAAACCCAACCCGAAAGTCAGTCGAGAATTCAAATTAATTCAGTCTGTCTTTCAAATACTTAGGTTTACCGAATCTTAATATTTTCTGAGTGGGAAGGCATACCTTATGCACAATTCTATGAAAGAATAGTCATTTAGAAATTCTTCTGTTTTAATTGTTTTTGTTTTGATAAATATAGTAGCTTTTTGTACAGTTTGTAGCCTCATTATGTTATTTAGATCCTGTAGTATATACAATATTCTATTTATGAGGTTCACTTAGAAGTTTTCTTGTACAGTATTTCTTAAATGGTAAGCTTTTTTACTGTATTTCATCTTACCTATTTCTGAGACGCTAATTTTTTTTTATTGTATCTATTAATTGTTAAAGAATTATCTAGTGTAATTTTCTCTCTGATGATATTTACTATTGTATTTTTCTTTTTTCATTCTTTCAATTTGGCCGTGTTTCTTTTGACTGTCTCCTTCCCCAAGTAAAATATATTTAAATTTTTCTTAATTTAATAGAATATTCCTTCTATTCATCCCATTTATTTTGTCATTTATTTCCCGTTGTATTTTTTCCTGTTGTATCACTGGTATTGGTAACAGGGAAATAAGAATAGGGATCATCCCTATTATTCAAAGTTAGCACGGCTCCTTTTAGGTATTTTTGAGGCACTTCTGTCGTGTATGTTGAACAATGTTGGACCGAGTATACTTTCTTGTTTCACTTCTTGGTTTAGCTTTCACATTTCTGATTTTTCTTTCGATATAACTATACTTACTTTTCTATTAGCAAGGTAATTTTCACGTTATTTTTTAACTTGTGTTTTAATAACACCTAAGGAACTTCAGTAGCCAGATTTTTTTTCTAACAACTCACCTGTACTCTTAGATGCAGTCCCGGGATCTATCACTTGTATTGTTTTAACATTTTTCTTTTACTTTCTTATTGTAATCTTTGTCACACAAGAGTCGATGCAGATCTCCATCCTCGCCAGCCTTAAAATGGTTAAAATTGCATCGAGTCGCAAGAGTAGTATTTTTTTTAATCCGTTTATCATTTCAAGTATAGTATCCTTACAAAGATCACCTTTTTCTTCGGTTAAGATCAAACGTTACTCATATATGGAAATAGATATACCAAAGTTATTTGCAGTGTTACTATGTTATCATATAGATCTAAATCCTTGTTCAGACCTGAGTGTTGGTTTTAATACACCATTTATCAGATTATGTGTATCCACGAGTTCTTAAATTCATTGGCGGATGATTATGTTTCATCAGTTATCCACATCGTGGAATTACCGCATATACAAGTTTACCTTAGTTTATGTAATATATCTAGTAATGTGTTAATTTACAGATAAGATGTCTTTGACTAGTATTTAGTGGTCTATATGAATGTTATATTGCTATATAAGATTTAATTGCTATATAAGATTTCTTTGACTAGTATTTAGTGATCTATATGAATGTTATATTGCTATATAATATTTCCATGTATACTTATTCAAATGTCTCGTAGATTCAATTGTTTTTCATGCACATTTCTATATTTTTTCTGGCAGTGCATTAATATCTCAACCCCCCCCCCTTTTTTTTACTTGGAATATGATGGAAAGCATGAGTACATGCTATCATCTCGTCTATTTTAGACACGTCACTTATATCTTGTAGCCAAGTTTCGGTCAATACAGATATTAAAATTTTTGTATTTGACAAGTTCTCATGTTCTATTTTGTTTTCATTCGACCTGATATTGAGCAGGCCACATGTCATTTTATTTCTAGAAACCATTATCCGTTCTATTTCTCTTTTTTTCTGAATCTTGCTATTTCTTGGAAATAAAATGGACACTTGATATTACTATTTACTATATGAATGATATCATTAGAATTTCTGTTTGAACAGATAATACCATTTAACACATTACTTTATGGTC
>NC_134802.1:16541398-16546398 GCF_046742065.1 Oratosquilla oratoria | reverse complement strand
ATGATGGAGAACATAAACACAGGGGAAGGCTCGGAACCCTAAACACTCTAACGTTTCGTTCGCGTAGAACTTCTTCAGAGAGTGTATGTAGAACTGCAATTGAAGTTTATGTACTAAATCTAATTATCTTTTCGGACACTTGGGAAAGGTCGTTTTTCTGGCGTGCTTTAGAATTAAAATACTAGTTTCTTTAGCTAAATTGATAAACCCTCCTCGATGATTCGATGAATTATTAGTTGAAATATATGCCGATTCAACAATTCTTCTAGTGAATTTATCAAAACCTTTATGTAGCACTTCAGCTTCTCTCCAGTTTGGTAAATGATCGAATTTTTCCGCATGAACTACTAAAGAATTAGATATCCTATGTGCTTTTATGTCGTTTTTATGTTCATAAATTCTTTTTTCTAATCCTCTTGACGATTCGCCAAAATAAGCCATTGAGCAACTATTGCACGGGATTTTGTATACGACGCTGTTTTCGGAATTGGTTCTCTTTTCAGAAGTCTTTATTAAATCACCTATCCTCTTGTTAGTTATTTTAGCTATGTTCATACCTGATTTTGTTAAATATTTGTCTATTATTGGTGACGTTTCTGAGCCAGGTACTGATATAAAATTTGTATTATTCTTATCATTTCTCTCTTTCTTTCCGAGATTGTAAATATTTATTGCTTTTCTTTTTGTTCTTTTCAACATTCCCTCTGGATATCCAAGTTTGTCAAAGGTTTTCATAATGTAATCAAATTCGCCTTCTAGATATTCATTACTACAGATTCGTAGTGCCCTGAGAACAAATCCTATTACTATACCACTCTTTGTCCTATCATCATGTGCGGAGAAGTACTGTACTAAATCCTCTTTGTTTGTTTCCTTTCTGTATAATGAGAAAGTTACAAATAATTTGTCTAAAATACTTATCAATATATATATATATACATACACACACATATATGTATATATATATGTATATATATGTATATATATGCATATATATTATATATATATATATATATTATATATATATATATATATATATATATATAACTTTATGGAGTCCTACCCCAATCTAACTTATTTCTCAGCATCGTGAGGTCATAAACTTAAATCGTATCATAAGGCTGTGTGCTTCTTTGTTCCCCAAGTTCCAGCACTATAATTTTTTTATGAAGCAATGAAAGGAAGGCAAGTAGATACATAACTTCAACATCTCTTGATGTATTTTCACTACAGTAATTTAGGCACAAGGGGGCTGAATTCATATTGAGAATGGTAAGATACATGCATGGTAATTGAAAATTATCATTATTAATTTTCCACTTTCAGACTACTACTTACTGCCCTTCATTTAAATGAAAATTCATGTTAAAAAAAAAAAAAAATTGCAATAGGCTATATCTTATCCTAAAGACAAGGTTGATGTAGGAGTGATGTAAAAGAAGGTTGATCTAACATATGGTGAGTGTATGAAGCATTATCGTGCTACATATTGCACCCAAACTGTGAAACTGCATAGGACTTCCTACTGGAGCAATGTGATGAATGAAAAATTAATACTTGCCTAAAAATCTAACATATGGTGAGTGTATGAATCATTATTGTGCTACATATTGCATCCAAACTGTGAAACTGCATAGGACTTAATACTGGAGCAATGTGATGAATCCAAAATTAGTACTTGCCTAAAAAAAATGTATTGTTCTGATATGACAAACTAAACAATAAAATGTACTAACCATAAATCTCCATTTTGTATGTACAGAATATGTACATATTTTACTTGCATTCTGAATATCCATCATACAAATTTACAAGAGATGCCAAACTCTATGAAAGTTCCTGAACCAGTCAGTTCCAAGAATGAAAAACAAGAGAAGTCTGACATCATTCAGAAACGAAGGTCCAGGTTTAATCGTCCAACACAGTGAACTATTTTCATACACCAAGGAGAAATAGTACTCCGAATATAATTCCAATAATCTGAACTAAAGTCGTTGCTCAAAGGTATTTGAATCCTGTGTAATGTCCATCTGGTACACGCCATTTTTTCCTAATTCGGTGTGTCACACACTGGAAGGGGCAGGCAATTTCTTTTGCCTAGTTGTTGCCAACACCACTCCACTAAATTACGATAGGCAAGATACCTGTACAGCCTGAAAGAAATAAAAATGCAAAATTATGATTATTCATTTTGCTGCAAATTCACAAAAATATGCATATTTACATAGTCTATTGTACTGTATATTTTTTGATCATGTATCCTTGTACCGTACCCACATTGGAATACGAAAGGGCATCCAAATCCAATAAATCTCCTTCACTCGATGTGAAGTCACTTTCGTATTGCGTGCTGGTCATGTTGAAGAATGTAAACAACAGTTGTTACGTCATCAGTGCCATAGCGGTGGAGAATGTTCGTCTACTATCAGGCACTTTTAAGATAATGATATTTGGATTAAATCAAGGCTATAAAATGCTAGGAGCGTGCATTTTAGTGTTCTAACTTCTTCTAAGTTATATTTTCATATATGAAAAAAAAAAAATCAAAACCTTCTCAGTTGATCTATAAAGTCAAACCGCGAGGTCCTTAGAACCAATGATATAATCTATAACTGATTTTTAAAACCAAATCCTAATATCTTATGCATGGAAAAATAATAGAAATGAAGCATGATAAGAATACGCAAACTGTATTCATACTGAAGATAAAACGATGGAATAGGATAGAAAATAATGAAAATATAGACATTAATTTACTTTATGAAATGTGAATATTACATTAATATCTTAAGAGAATTATAACAAAATAAATTTTCAAATACGTTTATTCAGAGACCAGGAAGTAACAAAACAATACAAAACCCTACTCCATTTAGGTCAACCTGTCAGAATGTCTCAACACCTTATATGATTCTACTAATATACCTACAAAAGAAAATTAATATTCTTGGTCAACTTTCCATAGCCACCTCCACCCTAGATCAATTATTACCAAGGCTCTGCGATGACAACGCAAACCTCAAGGCCATTTTAGGTACTAGAGCACAGAGCCCTTACATGTCTAGTGCCGCCTCGAGGCAAAGTTCTCGGTGACGCCCCCCCCTCCCCCATCAGCACTTCCCATTTCCACCATTCCTTACTGCCTATTATAGTTATTGGCTTGCGAATTAATTAAACAGAATTTAAAAATGTTATTTAACGTCCCTATTGCAGAAAGGACAGGGGAGAAATTTTCATGTTCTGTTGATTCTAACGCAAAACTCGTATATTGCGGTAAAATCTCCAGGGCTCCTTTGAGCTTTATTATTATTATTACTATGATTATTTTGTCAGCCCCAGTGTATATACCCCCACCCCCCACCCCATGTGAGGGCCCTGCTGGAGGTGGTGTAAGGCGTAAATCAAGATTCGCCACCTACCCTGCGGGTCCAGGGTTCCAGGGGTTGGAGGTCCAATCAAGATTTTTAGACTGAGTAATGTCGTTTGCCTCATCCCACGTAATTTCACCTCCGGAAAGTCGAATATTCAGTGCCCCAATTCCATCCAAATTAACCACGGTGGCAGTGACCCCATCCATAAGGTTTTAGATCGTAATGGAATTGTTGGTCTCCACTCTTGGGCGAGGGATGACGTCCAATGCGCCGTCTGTCCTCTCACCCTGCCTGAAAGTGCCTACTTCAGTGATTTTCAGTCATTTATAACTTTCTATTCTTATGCTATCTACAGTGTATATGTACCAAAAAGTTTTCTTATTACTTAAAAGGATGGTGGCCAACCAAGGTATACCCCCCTCCTTACTATCCTACATCTTTCCAACTCACATTTATTTCCCAATATATCTTAGCTCCTTGTGGATGGGGGGACATCCCTATTTTCACCCGAATGCATTGCTTAGAAGCAATAAAACTTGACACAACACCTCAACAAGAGGTACTGACAAC
Source organism: Oratosquilla oratoria (assembly GCF_046742065.1). Classification (NCBI taxonomy): domain Eukaryota; kingdom Metazoa; phylum Arthropoda; class Malacostraca; order Stomatopoda; family Squillidae; genus Oratosquilla; species Oratosquilla oratoria. Next base: position 16,542,457 of record NC_134802.1, on the reverse strand, counting down.
CAAAATATAATTTATCCCTACTGATTCATTACCGGATAGGTGTAATGAATCAGTGGGGGTAAATTAGATTTTGGTTGTCAGTGCCTCTTGTTGAGGTGTTGCGTCAATTTCTATTGCTTCTAACCAATGCATTCGGGTGAAAATAGGGATGACCCTCCATTCACAAGGAGCTAAGATATATTGGAAAATAAATGTGAGTTGGAAAGATGTAGGATGGTAAGGCCACCATTCTTTTAAGTAGTAAGAAAACTTTTTGGTACATATACACTGTAGATAGCATAAGAATAGAAAGTTATAAATGACTGAAAATCACTGAAGTAGGCACTTTCAGGCAGGGTGAGAGGACAGACGGTGCATTCGACGTCATCCCTCGCCCAAGAGTGGAGACCAGCAATTCCTTTACGATCTAAAACCTTAGAGATGAGTGATCTAAACAAGGAAAGTGTCAAAGTAGGTTTAAAAACAAATATAAATCAAACCAAAGTAATGTTCAATACGAAATAGATTGTAATTGATGATGAGAGTCTTGAGGAAGTTGAAGAGTATGATTATTTAGGCCAAATGGTGAAAGTGACGAAAGATCATAATAATGAAATAAAAAGACGCATTACAATTGGTTGGAAAGTGTTTGGTAAGTATGATAAAATCCTGAGAGGCTCTCTACCTTTATGTTTGAAACGTAAAGTTTACAATCAATGCATTCTACCAGCAATAACCTACGGGTGTGAGACTTGGAAACTAACGAAGGCAATGGAAACGAAACTAAGGACAGCACAGAGGAGAATGGAGAGATCAATGATGGGAATAACGCTGAGAGACCGAAAGAGAGCAATTTGGGTGAGAGAGCAAACTAGAGTGAAAGATATTGTGGAAGCAGTAAAAGAGAGAAAGTGGAATTGGGCAGGTAAGTTAGTGCGAACGACTGATGAGCGATGGAGCAAGTTTGTTATTGAGAGGACGCCGCGAGATTGGAAGCATGGAAGAGGGAGACCAGACAGAAGGTGGAGAGACGAGATTGAGAAGTTTGCAGGAGTGACGAGGCAGAGGATGGCGCGGTCG
>NC_134802.1:16521398-16528898 GCF_046742065.1 Oratosquilla oratoria | reverse complement strand
ATACTTCTCAGACATTTAATCTCAAACACATTCAAACTCCTTCTCTCTTCCTCTCTCATGTTCCATGTTTCTGCCCCATACAATGCTGTTGGCACAATCACTCATTCATATAACCTTCTCATAGCATCCATTCCCAGATGTCTATTTCTCATTACACTTTTTAATCCACCAATGCATTTACTTGCTTCTCTTAATCTACATTCTACCTCCATCCCCACTCCTCCCTTTCCTGCCACATTCGCACCCACTTCCTCCAGTCTCTCTCCCTTAATACTCACTTCCAGTCTACTGCCACTCTCTCCCCTTGTACATCTCATCACCTTACTTTTGCCCACATTTATCTTCAGCTTCCTTCTTTCACATACCTTCTCAAACTCTGTCACTAACTTTCTCAATCCCTCCTCTAATCCTGCCACAAGCGCAATGTCGTCAGCAAACAACAGCTGGCTCACCTCCCACTTTTCTCCATTTTCTTTAATCATCTCCAACCCCTGACCCACTACCCTTGCATTCACCTATAATAATAAACAGAACCCACATATAAAAAGCCTGGTCAAAGACTCAAATTGCCTCAGATACAATCACTCATCCTACAATGCGTCACTCTTACTATACTCAGAAAATGTACGACGGCGACGCGACATTATCCAAAAGTATAGAGTCGCAAGTAAACTACAATCTAGATTCTAGAACAACAACAGACAACAACACACTATTTGTCCCTTGAGTGACTTGTGGGTCAATCCGATGGCTATTGCCAGATACCTTGGGGCTGCATGAAAGACCTGGAGCAACAGATTAATTGATTACTAGCATAAGGTACCGCTTTGAAGCTGTTTAATACCAGAGGTACCATTCTGTTCACGAATTCCTGAAACATTACGTACCGCACACGCGAAAAAAGGGCAGGCAAAGAAAAAGAGAAAGAAAAGTTGAACATTTTAACTGTGTAATTCAAGTACATTTCACCCAAAAAAATCTAAGATAAGAAAATACAGTATTTGGTGGCTAATAAAATCCAAAGAGGTATCACGTAGCTCAGTAGAACTGTTTGGCATCAGCCCGAAGAAAACGATTATTCTTGGTCTGTATCCCATACATAATCCACACGTTACAAACCCTGTTGAAATTTGTTAGAAAAAGAAAAAGAAAAAAACAACAACAAAAAAAACAGTCGTATAAATAACAAGGTTGACGAAACGCGAAAAACCAAAATGATGAAAGAGCGAGCAAATGGTGGTGTTATACAAATATAAAAATCATAATCCAACTACACAGTAACAATAATAGAAAGCTACCTACCAATTTAGAAAAAGAATGGAGGATATTGGCGGACGGTATGTAAATATGATCATCTTTCTACTAAGAGCACAAAAATAAAAATTCTGCAAAACTCCGCTACAAATAGAACAGAAAAAAAAAACACGCCAATGACTCCAGGCCGAAGACAAGTGTAAGCCTGAAAACAAACAAATCAGAAGTCCTTGATCACTAACAAAAACGTTATCTGTGTGGTATCTTCGCCGAATAAGTGGCTCAATACTCTCTTCTGTATCGCGTAGCACCTTTCTTTTCATTCTGTCTGCCGTCAGGCTATTTAATTCATCTCCGTAGCAACCCTTCCTAGGCAGAGGCTAACTTCAAACAATCTCTTCCGTACCGGATGAAACTTTTGCTTTTATTTTGATTACCACCAGACGACTTTATTCATCTCCGTGGTACCCCATTGATAGTGACGGGGTTACAGCAAATCTTGATCAACTTCTTCTATACCAGGTAGCAATTTCTCTTACATTCAGGCTCTCGCCATGATATTCTACTCACATCCGAGGTACCTTTCGATTGCTATAGGGTATTCTACATATTTTCTATCGGCCACGACCGAGGACAAGATTCTCCCCACCGAGGGAATGCCAAGAAAATTAATAGGCTAACCTGGCGGCAACAATTTTAGGCGACACCCGCTACGTAGATAGCTTAGTAGAAATATTTTATCTAATTCTTCCGCTACCAAGTGGGTGTCACGGAGATGAATAATTAAACAGTTTGGTGACAACAACAATACCAGATCAAGTGAAGTCCGGCACAAAAAGGGTTAACTGAGGTACATGCGTGACAACTCCGTTGCTCAGGGGGTGCCATGGACATGAATCAAATAGCTTGACGGCAGCAGTTTTGTTGTGGTGAAGGGAGCCCTTTTGGTAGTGAGACTCCCTGCGTAGGGTACTGACTGCATAAAATTGATGCAGTCAATTTCTTAAGGACTTTTAATAGCACTCTTACCGACAAGAGTCACAAATTATTCCTTTGTGGTTAGAGGCTAATTTCCACTCATAAAAGAGTGCTGATCAGTTTTCGTTTCTACTATCATTCATTTCCACTACCCTTTGCGAATCCACCTCTTTAGCGCGACATTGTCTCTAAGGCTAGAAGCGCTGGTCATCGCCAACGAAATGACAAATACTAGTTAGACGTCAGAGAGGTCCCTTAGGTGAATGATATTGCTTAGCCAGAATAAAAACCAAAGATAATTGAACAACTGAACACGTTAACGAGGTCAATTCTAGACCTATTTCAACCTTTAGAGTTGCAAGTGACGAATAAAATCGACAGGAGGCAGCAAGAATAAATTCGTATACCAGTGTAAAACGACGTTACTCTCGCATGGTTAATCAAAAATGTTTTAACCCTATGAGGGGGTTTACACGGTAGGTTCGTCGAACGCGGTTCGACAGACACGTGTTTAAAGTGATGTGTGAACGTGTGCACGGGGTATTTGGTTGTCGAACAACGTGTTCGACAACCAAATACCCCGTTCACACGTTCACACATCACTTTAAACACGTGTCTGTAGAACCGTGTTCGACGAACCGTGTAAACCCCCTCTATGAATAGTGAAAGTGTTTCTCTCGGCTGATTAAGATCACCTGACGGCAGCAAAAATACGCACAAGAAATGACGTCAATTCCAAACCGGTGAACCTTCAGACTAGTTGCAACGTAAAACAAAAATGAATTAAGTCAAAAGTAACTGATAGCGTTATCGGCCAGATATGCAGACACATCACACGTATCAGATAACAAGTAAATGTTTGCGAGTCAGAACAAACTCAACCTCATCGACACGGCGACACACTTTTCTCGTCCATTTTGTTCGGATTGCCAACGCCAAGTGATTTTATTTACCCGAACCGGAAGTGGAGGAGGAGTGGGCAGAGTGATTATGCGGCCCGCGCTCGTCATTCTCTCAGTTATCTGGACCGCTGTGAAAAAAAAGTTTAGTGACCCCTAAAGGGGGTTTTACGCAATCAAACATATTGGCCAAATCGCTCATCAAACCTCCAACACAACATGCTTGAAGAGTTGTTACACGTTCAGACCAAACAGACAGACAACCTCAGTCGGTGCCAAGAGGAGAAGGGGTAACATGTCCCTTACTCAAGACGACGTGATGACAATTGGGATAGTGATTGCCCTCAACGAAAAGAAAAGAAAGCGTTCAAAGTGGACAAAGGAGTGGTTACTGAAAAGGGACCACATTTCTCATACCAACTTAATGAAGGAGCTGAAATTACACCCAGATGATTGGCGCAATTATATACGCATGGACAAATCAACATATTTAGAACTTCTGAATTTGGTCACTCCATTCACTACTTGTAATGACACCGTTATGAGAAAGTCCATTAGCCCTCATGAACGGCTGAGTACAGCATTGTGTTCTTTAGTAACGGACAGATCTCTGCAAGACTCGAGATTTTCAGCTCTCATCGCAACTAGCACCTTATCTAGGATTATACTAAAACTTGTCATGCCTTCTTAAGGAACTACGAAGACAGTTGATTTGTTTTCATCACATCATCCCACGTACACTGAGGGTCAAGTTCTTTTAGCTTTCCATGCAATTCATATATACCTTTATTTCTTAAATTCCTCTTAGAGTATTTTTTCGATTTCACCTTCCACAATGCCATATGCTTCCTATATATGTCAATGAAATCTACCATAACTTCCCTTTCCTTGTCCTTAACGACACACGTATCATTCATTTTGGAAATAATCGGGAAGTCTGTCACTGAAGGAGTTACTATAGATGTTACCTCTGCGAGATTTGAATATGTATGACGGTTGGAGACTGATGCCTGTTTAGACGTTCATTCATGGACATGAACGAGCAAACTCCGCCCACAAAAGTCAGGCCAGATCAGACATCCGTCCAACACGTTGGTCCAACATGTTTACCCCTTTCACATATTCAAACATACTCTCAAACACCGTGAGTGGGTAACATGTATGGACCCTGGCGGATAGGAGGAACATTAGACTTGAGCACTATGTCGTGCTCGCCAATCGTACATAGACCGAGGCAGTCTCTACATACCATACGGTATTTGGTGAGGAGATGCGCGATGTCATCGCGTTGCGATAGAGGAAGATTCTCTAACCTTATTCTGTCTCTGGATTTTCAAGTAAGGTGGAATTAGGGGTAGCTGTTTGTGGATTTGGAATGTTAAGGGTAGAATAAAGAGGGGTAACATTTGGAATTAAAGATACTGGTCTCCGTAGTTCATCGGTAGGGTCACTTCGGTGGTATAGTTTAATTAAAATTACATGAACTAATTTAGAGTCTTTACGCCTGTCTGGCAAATAAAGTAAGACTTCATCGCCAGGCTCAAAATCTCTTACTTTAGTTTTAGAATAAAAATGATCCTTCATTTTAGGTTGAGCTAGCCTAAGGTTCTCTAAATAAAAAAACTCAAACTACCTTCATTCGGTGTTTTAACTGATCTAGATATTGATTTACAGTCTGCTTGGGGTGGTTAGGGCTCTCATTGTACCACTGATTTTTTTAAGACTTTAAAAGGTTGTGAAAGTTGTCCCTCTGTCAGACTGGATTTCTTTGGGCCAACCTATTCTAGTGAAAAATGTTAGTAAAGTGTTAGCGATGGTTTTTGCATCTATCCTTTTGATAGGGGAAAACTTTGGAAAACCTCGTAAATGAACACATTATAATCAAAATGCATTTATTTCCCCTTTTTTTCAATGGCCCCACTATGTTTATGATAATTTTATGAAATGGATTTCCTGACACAGGGATGGGACATAAAGGGCTTTAGAGATATTTTGATTAGGTATGCCAGCGAGCTGACAAACACGGCAGGTTTGAAAATATTCGTTATTTATTTTATTTATTTATTTATTCATTTTTAGATTGGGCCAAAAGAAATGTTTTGAAATTTCGTTATGGGTTTTACAAACTCCTACATGACCGCCTGAACCATCATGAGCTATTTCGATGATTTGGGATATAATTGATTGAGGTATAACTACTTGGTGAATCTCTGCCCCACTGTCAGTATTTAAATGTAAAGGGGACTTTGTACATCTCATAAGTATATCTTGTTGGTAATAGAATCCAGGGAATTTGTCTACTTCTTATAATCTTCTGTTAATCTATGGAAATTTTTTAAAGTAGGGTCGGATTGTTGAGCTTTGATGAGGCTAGAAGGTGACATGATTTGTGTAGATAGATAAAGAATATCAGGTACAGTTTCGTTTAAGGGAACTGATTGGGATCGAGTTACTATACAAAGGGGAAAAATTAGGATGTATATGATCTGCAATTGTAGGACTTTTGTCACAAGGGGTTTTGACTGCATGTAAGGGAAGTACTAATAATGAACCTCCAAGGTCATTACTTAGAATGAGCTCAACTCCAGGAATAGGTATTGACTTTTCTCTGAGGCCAACTGTTACTTCCTTATTTAAAAGATTACACTTAAGGAATAGTCTAGATAGATTTGGGGATTGGGCAACAGACAAATCGTGTATCCGTATATTATCTCCAATACTCCTCTTTTCAACTCCAGATAGAGCATTTTAAAATAAAATTTATTGAGCAGCTCCAGTATCTCTCAAAATGATTATTGGGAAGAATGGATCTTCTTTGGTTATAGCAACTTTACCATAGGACTGGAAGTCTTTAAAGAGATCTTCAGATGTCGAGGGCTGAGTTACAATGTGTGATATGGGTTTAGGAAGCCTTTGGGATTTTGTTCCGCCACCTTGATTTACTAAAGACGTGACAAAAGTTTGGGTCTTTCCAGAGTAGTGGGAAGTTTTACACTTTGGCTCGGGACATTTAGAAATGTGATGTCCGTTTCGCTTACAGTATCCACACAAAAAATTAATGGGTCTTCCCACTAGCTTATCACCAGGAGTGCCAAGGAAACCTACTGATGACTGTACATTTGGCTTTTCCCGTTGCGTACCCATTTTGTGTACTACTGCGTACTGATCAGCCAGTAAGGCCGCCTCATTAAGATTTGAGACGTCGTTATCATTTAAGTAAAGCATTATAGGGAATGGAATACGCCTCTTAAACTCTTCGTATACCATAAGGTCAATGAGTTGGTTATAGGATTCTACCCCATTTGAGTGCACTCACTGCTTTAAAAGCTTTAGCTTTTCAGAAGCAAACTCAACGTAAGTGTCACGGTGAGACTTAACTAAATTTCTAAGCTTTTGTCTGTAAGCTTCAGTGGTGATCTGATACGTCTTTAATATACTGTCTTTTACTAACGGGTAGGAGGAATATTCCTCAATAGCATTGAATACTCTAGCGCAGCGTTTCTCAACATTTTTACCTTTGCGGAACCTTTAAAACTAATTGCATGTCTCAAGGAACCCCTGAAAAAAAAAAAAAAAAAAAAAAAAAAAATTATATATATGTATATATATATATATATAATATATTTCTCATTTTATTTTCATCGCAATAATAGGTTAGATAGTATGATGTCTATATTACATTATTACAATAACCAAGAATATGTCGTTCGTGTTTGATTGTAATTGTATTACGTATATGAAATTAAATAAAAAATCAAGAGTGCATTATCTTATCTCACTTGTTCTCGCGGAACCCTTAGGGACCTTTTGCGGAACCTTAGGGTTCCTGGGAACCCTGGTTGAGAAACGCTACTCTAGCGGCTATACCAGTTAGTTTAGTTTGGTAAAGCCAACCCACACTTCCTCAGGCTTTTTCCGATGTTGTGCTAATTGTTTAAATTGGCTGAAAAAATACTCTGGATCTGACTCATTGAAATTTGGAACTAAACTGATCTCTGTATGTAACTGGAATGAAACTTTGACTTCTTTTTCACGGCTTATTAATTCTACTTTACGTACATTGTCAAGCTCTTCCTCCTCACTTTCATGTCTCATTTTATCTCTCTCTAATGCCTTTTTCTTCCGTTCTAATTTTATTTTTTCTAATTCTAGATTAACCACAGATCTACTCAATTTAACTTTTGAAATTACACCAGAAGAGGGAAGAGGCTCCACTTCTCCATCTTCCTTGTTTTTATCAGTAATGGTTTCAGGGATTAAGGGGTGTAACCAAGGTGAACTACATAAGGGGGCTTAGCGGTGATGTGATATGTTTGTATTCTCTGAGTTAGATGCTTTGATTTAGGAAATGTGTAGTCAGTAAGATCGT
>NC_134802.1:16513898-16518898 GCF_046742065.1 Oratosquilla oratoria | reverse complement strand
TAATACCATGTAACCTACCGAAACGCACGACGTCTTGCGTCTTTTGGGTGGAATGATTATTGAAACTGCATGGTTTCTGATATATGTGTTGGTTTTGTTCATTGTGGGGTTTGTCGCTGTGTTTTTTTTCCTTGGTTTAATCTATTTTATTATGTGTTGGCTTTGGGTGACTGTCTATGACTCTTCCTTGAGGCAAGAGGAGTGTGTGGAATATGCTGAGCTGTGCATTTTGTTGGGTGTGATCGTCTAAGGTAGTTGATATAAATGTGGTAGCGATTTGTTATGTATCGGTTAATAAGAATTGTTTGAGTACATGATAACAGGGTTGATATTACATTTTGTACATGGGAGGTGTATTGTCTTTGATATGAATTAAAAATATATATATTATAATTATATTGTGTCAAAAATGCACCGGAAGATGTTTAGTATGTAATCATTGATATCTACATTTCTTAGATTTGATATGTTTACATGATGTTTGGTATTGTGGCGAAGCTACTTTTTGGTGAAGAGAAAGAGGTTATGGTGAGTTCGTCTCCTTTATTGTAAGGTACGAGTGAACTGAGTGAAGTGATTTTACATGCGGCGGAAGCCGGTATATATACTCGTGGGCCAGTTACCTGTGGTGCGTAATTAGATAATTATGCTGGGTTCGGTCGGGTCAAGCGCGCTACCTGTGGTGCGTAATTAGATAATTACGCTGGGTTCGGTGGTCAAGCATTGTCGCACAGGCAGAAGCGTCAGGTCGTGTGCGTCATTCACGTTTCCTGCCACGTGGCTGTACAATACTCCCCTCTTAAATTTGCCTTGGGTTAAGGGGGCATTCCGCATGCGAGAGGATGGCCACTGGTCATCTCCGCTGGAGACATGTTGAGGTTGCCCCAGATGGCTGCGGTGAGCGTCGGGCGATAGGAATGTCTAGCGTCGATGGCAGTAGCCGTAGTTGAGTGCGATGCGGTCTACAGTGGAGTTGAGATGAACCATCTCTGCTGGAGACATGATGAAGTTGCCCCAGAAGGCTGCGGTGAGCGTCGGGCGTGAGATGTCTAGCGTCGATGGCGGTGCGGTTTGGAGGGCAGTCGAGGCGGGAGCTATTGCGTAGACCAGATGGATGTTGGTGACGTTGACCAGTAACCTGTAATGAATGGGAAAGTCAGCATCGAGGAGAGGTGTCCTGACGTTTGCCAGGACGAATCTCCAGGAGTCGTAGCGACTCCCAGAGGTTAGATGCAGATCTGCAGTGCATCAGATTGCGGTGGTCCAGCGTCTGTTGTTGGTGCCTGTAGGCTGGCGCTGCTGCTGCTTTGATTATTTCGTCATTAACGTTGCGAAGGACAAATCGGACTGGCGCCATGGGGCGCAGGAGTCACATCTGACGGCTGTGGGTAGGAGGTGGGCGATGGATAGCATCTCGACGACAGCAATGGGCAGGAGGCGGGCGATGGACAGCATATCGACGTATGGTGTGCTTGGTTCAATATTCCCCCGTGGCCGTTGGGAGAGATGGAACGGTGGTGGGAGCGGTAGCAACGGGAGACGAGTCCATGGTGGTCACTCCAGATAGTCACCAGTGTAGCGAAGCTACTTTTTGTTCGTCTCCTTTATTGTAAGGTACGAGTGAACTGAGTGAAGTGATTTTACATGCGGCGGAAGCCGGTATATATACTCGTGGGCCAGTTACCTGTGGTGCGTAATTGGATAATTATGCTGGGTTCGGTCGGGTCAAGCGCGCTACCTGTGGTGCGTAATTAGATAATTACGCTGGGTTTGGTGGTCAAGCATTGTCGCACAGGCAGAAGCGTCAGGTCGTGTGGGTCATTCACGTTTCCTGCCACGTGGCTGTACAATATTTTGTATAGAATGGTATCTTTATTATTTACAATATTTTTCTGTTTATTTGTTGATTCCTATTAGCTGTTGGTTGATATGTACATTTATTGTGGTGGATCTATGTAGATTGGAGATTTTGTTCTGTATTATTTACTTTACGTCTTATGAATGTTGATTTTGTTGAATGCTTTAGCTATGTTGATTTGAAGAATCGAGAGTGAATTATGTGATCACTTTACGTCTTAGTATGTGGATGCATTAGTTAATAATTGTTTTTCCTATATGTGTATACACTTATTGCTTTGTTTGTAACTTTTTATTTGATTTAGTGTATATACATAATGTGTATTTTCAGTGTGGAAATTTGTAAATCAGGGTATTTGAAATGTATAGCCCAGATCAATGTCGGATGGAGACTGACGTTGCTTTGAAAGAATTAGCGGTGGTGTCCAAACTTGCCGAATTTGTAGTTGACGTGTCTCGGGCGAAGGTGACGTACGGCTTGGAGGGTGTGGATGGAAGGTTGAAGTGGTTGGAGAAGTGAGGCCGGTCTCTAGCTGGGTCGCGGGGTGGAGGGAGTGGGTGCAAGTAGGGTGATGAGGTGGTTGGAGAAACGAGGCCGATTGGTGGCCACACCCAACTGAGGAGAAGTTCCTGGTCCTCGCCGGTGGGCATAGGGGCTGAAGAAGGTGGAGGATAGGCTTTCGTCCAGCTCCGTATGAGATGAGCTAGAATGATTAAAAGAAATTAGTGAATGTACGTTATTTGGTACTCACGATGACTGGTGAGGTTAGTTATAGATAAGGTATTAGGAGATGCTTCAATACTGCTTATACGAGTCTCATCGGCCTGGGGGTTCTATGCGTCCTGACTGAAGTCGCATGGTACCGGATCGACCTTCAAGTCAGTGCGCTGGGCTTGTGCTGACTCTGAAGTCGGCGTGCTGGGCCTGGGTTCCTCACGACTTGTTGGAGTCACCTGGCTTCATTCTTGAAGTAGGGGAGTAAGTGGAATGAATTACTTATGGAATGGTGCGTGATGCGTTTTGCTGAAGTTATTGCTTGTAAAACGGTTCTGCCGGATGGCGAGGTAGGTTGAGGGGGGGGGGTAATGCAGTGGGTAGATTTGCAATGTTTGTATGAAGAGGACAGTTGTTGGAGGGGTGGGGTATAGATGTGTCGCTCGCTGGGAAACGTGAAGAATGGAGTCGTTTGGAGCTGTTGACCCTGAAATTAGCGCTCTGGGCCTGGGTCATTTTCGCGTTGTATGGAGGGGAACGGTGAGGAGGGGCATTGTGTGTAGGGACTGTCGCTTCCTCGTGCGGAAGAAGGTAGTAAAGTGGGTGGAGATGGTTGGTTGGCTTGAAGTGGGTGCGTGTTTGATTGAAGTCTTGTGGGTAGTTGCCTCGATTCCGGGGGCTTGATTGAGGTCTTAAAGTCGATGTGTTGGGCTTGATGCGTTGAGTTGATTGAAGTCTTGAATTGTTTTGTTGGAAATCATAGCTCTGGACGACGATTCTAGTCGTGTAATTGGTGAATGGCTGCTCAGACACTCTATGGGGTGTAGTGCGGTGAGTCTTGTAGCTGATGGTCTCTCCTACTCAGACACGCTAAGGTGGGGGTAGTGTGGGGAGTAAAGAACAGACGGTTTCTCTCACTCTGACAGCGGTCTCTCTTCAGACAGCTATCTCTCCTCTGATTGGTAGCAAACTACCACTAGATGGTTAGAAATCGAATGCTTTTCTATTTCACCACCGACTCTAAGATAGCTACAACTACAAGTTACACCTGTGAGGTTGGCAGAATTGGTCAGGCGATGGCGGCAGTCAAGCTGGTGGGGTAGACGTCAGACGACAGACGACAGACGGCCGACGGGCTGGCGTGGTAGGCGTCAGACGACAGACGGCAGGTGGCAGACGGGCTGGTGTGGCAGAAGTCAGATGATTAGGGCTTGGCAGGCGACAACATTTTCAGTTGGGTCTCTTCCTCGGGGGCGGGGAAGTCGTGGAACCAAATGTAACTAAGGTGGGTTACACAAGGGGACTTAGCGGGTGATGTAAGCCTTAATTGCTTCTACTCTAAATTTATCTTTTGGGAGTTTGGAAGAAACTGCTATATGATAGTACTGGGTAATGTCCAATCATCCTTAGTATCTCTCCTTTTCAATTGTGATGCAGTGGGGTTGCTCATGAATTACTCGAGGGAAAACTCCATCTTATAAATGAAAAGGGTAATTAAGGGTTTTGGATTGTTTAAGATTGGCATTCCACTCCCTAGTGAATATTCACGAGTTCCTTAATGGCAAAATTTCCATTCACCGCTTCGGTCAGAGTGAGAATACTAGATGAGGTGAGTTATACCCACAGTTGAAATAGCCTATCATTTCAACGATTGTGTTTGAAAATTTCTTGCGCCCAGAAAACCTTTCTGAATTAAATGTTTCTGCTTAGGGGGTTTACCGACAGGAAACGAGGTATTGTATATAACTCTTAGCCGCGTCCGTTATTATATATCAACGGTCCAGAAATATTTTCAAACATGACTTGAACTGTGCTTACGAGAAAAATATGACCCTTGAAACTGATACTTAGTTATCATTAAGTACCGAATTTTGAGTCCTAGCGACTGGTGAAGCTACAGAAAATAAATTTTATGGTGGGCCACGGTTAAATAGTACTAATATAAGGTAATGTTTCTACGGAGGTCAAGGGTACTTTCTATAGTAACGCACTATTTTTTGTTCTCTCTGCTGGAATTGAGTAACTACGGGACATCAATAGATGTCAGAGGGATCTCTCTCCTCTTTTTAACCGTTGTGTATACCTAATTAACTTCGGCTTTCCTAACATTAACAGTCAGATATATCCATTCCCGTACGAATGCACAACAAGACTAAGCTATGTTTGCTGCATGCATTAGCGAGAGATATCAAAGTTGCGAGATGCATATGATATACTTACTTGATTTTCTTAAGTTAGAGTAGCTTACCAGTCTCTGATCTATTTATTCTTGAAGTTCAATTCAATTAAATCTATCAAATTGAGATCCGGACAGGAGGCCCCTATATTACATACTCGGGTGCGTTTTGGAGGATAGAGATAGGCGAGAGGATGACTAATAGCAGAGTGCAGTCTCAAACCGTTTAGGCTAGGCTAGGGGATGTCAAAC
>NC_134802.1:16508898-16511398 GCF_046742065.1 Oratosquilla oratoria | reverse complement strand
AGATACCTATTTCTCGTGACACATGTTATTCCCCCAAGACATTTATTTGGTTCCCTTACTCTACAATTTACCTTCATCTACATTCCTCCATTCCCAGCTACAATTGATGTTAAATACTCAAAACTCTCCTCTTATGTACTCTCCCAAACTCTTAGATCATCCTCTGATGCAAGCACATATGCTTTGTAGTGGGCAAAAAGCTGGGTTACCTCCCGCTGGTTATAAAATTCAGTCTCACTTGAAAACCATCCTTGATAGAAAAAATATAAAAACAGGCTTGAATTTATCACAGAAACTACTGTCGTGGAAAAAAGTGTAATAATAGTAACGTTTCTGTCATTCCTTGATTCTAACTTTGGCTACTCTCAGGGAATGTGACAACATTTACTGTACAACCAAGTCTGTAACTACTGAGTTTCATAGTAGGAGTATTACCACTAGTTGAATCTCAAAATTTTCATCATTATTTTCAGGAAATACCACGAATACAAAAACAACAATCCTGCCATTTTTTGAAGTGAAAGTTGGAAGTTTTCAGGGAATATCGCGACACGCTCAGCACCGGGATCCCGTCATGACCGAACACATTAGCGACACACCGGGCTTCCGTAGGCAGGTGAGTGATGGCATACCCGTAACACTAATGGCGAGGCATTGGCTTCACTGAATCATAACATTCTAGCTAAAGCCAGGCGGTTCTTTTCAGCTGAAGAAGGATTCTGGGTAAGAATAGGCTAAAGGGAGTGGATAAATCTTAATGGGGTTAGATCCTTTTTAATGGGGTTGATCCCTCTTAATGGTGTTGTATTCATCTTGAATGATCCAAATCCTCTAAAAAATCCCATCACCTTAAGAGGAATCCAACCCTTTTAAGAGGAAACCAACCTTATTAGAAAGGATCCCCTTTCAGTAATAGTTCTTTACCGAGGTGAAATACTCAGTTGCATCCGTAGGCAATAAAGAGTAATATTGGTTTCATATGAGCTGATTAAAACCTACAGAGTTAATAAAGATACTCATAATTCTATCCCTTTAACCCGGGTCTTCCCTACTGTTGAATTAGTTACCTGTTTTACCGGGAACAAAGTTTAAGGGGTCTGTTACCTGACTTAAAGGGTTTATTAAGGCAAGAGTTCTCATATAATTGTCCAAGGATGTTAAATCTTATTTGATTCAGCGTAGGGGAATGCTTCGAGATACCAAATGACTTTTTACAGGATTGTTTTCTATTCTTAGATTGCTGAGAAAAGGATATGTTTTATTCGGAAATAAGAACACCATTTCGGCTCCTGATTTCCTCCAGTGATGCCATGCCTATCTACCACTACCTCATGCTTTCCCCTCTCTCCTTTCTTCCTGCAATTTCTTTCATCTTTCCCCATTCCCTGTTTAACGTCTCATCTCTTCATCGGTCTCTTCTTTTTTCCCGAAAGCGTCCGGGCGCGTGTATGCATGTATGTAGTATGTGTGATTCACCATGGTCTTGAATCACGTGTTGGACTTGTGACCGACAGATATTTCCCTCCCGGAAGAGAGCTCAGAGCTCATATATGACCGAGCTATGGGTAATGCTGTAACCTCACACGCACACGCAGACTCACACAACTCCCCGCCCACAGGAGTTGGAGTAACTACTCGCAGCGCAACGATTCTGAAATTATTTCAGCCCTGGACGGGATTCCAACCCGGACCCGGACTCTACCAACCGCGCCATCGAGTTGTGTGTGTGTGTGTGTGTGTGTGTGTGTGTGTGTGTGTGTGTGTGTGTGTGTGTGTGTGTGTGTGTGTGTGTGTGTGTGTGTGTGTGTGTGTGTGTGTGTGTGTGTGTGTGTGTGTGTGTGTGTGTGTGTGTGTGTGTGTATGTGTGTATGTGTGTATGTGTGTGTGTGTGTGTGTGTGTGTGTGTGTGTGTATGTGTGTGTGTGTGTGTGTGTGTGTGTGTGTGTGTGTGTGTGTGTGTGTGTGTGTGTGTGTGTGTGTGTGTGTGCGTGTGTGCGTGTGTGCGTGTGTACTTACCTGATTGTATTTACCTAGTTGTATTGTACGGGAAGGGATCTATGCTCTTGGTGATCCGTCTTTGTATCTCTCAGCATCAAGTTTATTCTTAAAATCTTGAATAGTGTTTGCACACACTGTTTCTTAGTATAATTTGTTCCAAGTATCTATCAATCTGTGTGGGAAGCTATTTTTTTTTTTTTTTAGATATCTTCTGTAATTAGCTTTGTTTTTCTTTTCTTTTTGTGTCCTCTTGTTTTTTCCATTGTCCCATTTTAATAAATCATACTTATCTAAGATTTCCATTCCCTTCATAATTCTATAGATAGTTAGTTAGTAGTAATTCTAATTTGGACAGTTTTTGTTCATATGTCATTTTGGAAAGAGTTGGTGCCTGTTTTGCTGTTGCTCTTTGTATTCTTTCTAATTTTTTATATTATTTTTGGCAATGGGTGTCCATATTGTTGCTGCGTATTCGAGATTTTGGTCTTATTAGTGTAGTTAC
>NC_134802.1:16481398-16496398 GCF_046742065.1 Oratosquilla oratoria | reverse complement strand
ATGATCTTTAAGTTTATATTTAAGATCTTCCCCAAAGGACGTGATCTTACAATCGTGAACCAATTAAGAATTTTCCTGCACCCTTTCCCCGATCAGATTCGTTGTTACAAGTTTATATGCAATCTAGAATATCTGCATATCTCAGGGTTACAAAATACACGTCAGCTCGGCAGCAACCACTTGGTCGTCCCGATCAACCTTTTCCTACTACCCTCTTACAGGCTGTGGCATACTACAGTATTCTGGAAAACAACATTTGAGAAAATATTTTGTACAAGGAACTAACTCAATAATGAAAACTATTTCTGCATAAACTGGTTAAAACAAGGTTAGAAAAGAAATATTCTTCAATGGATGTTGTCATCAACTTAATGGTAACCAAAAACATGTTATAAATACCAAGAATATGCAACCACTCCAACATGAACAAATGTCTGTAACACCAAATACCTACTGATCCTTAAAACATCTTAATCAAATTATAAAAACAAAATATTTTAATATACCCATAACAGTTTCAGCAAATTGTTTGCAAAACTCACTGCTACCAAGATCTGAAGATGTCATAATTTACTAATAACAAAATAAGGAAAAAGTGTCAAATAGTACTTGATGCCTTCCTCCTTCTGATTGTGAAATTTGTATTTAAGAGCAGCAAAAACTAAGGAGAAGAAAAGAATAATTATGAAAATTACATTATTAGAAAAGTTGTTTGTGAGAGATCTTAATGGAGGGTGTTTTATTGTTTTTGATGGTGGTGAGTTGTTTATCTGTGAAGTATGTTACATCGGTTATATGCACAGTAGGATGTGGTCAATAATGGAGAGTGTCCTGCACAATTTCACACTTGTCAGAAACTGAGATAGTACATTCAACTTTTTCAATTTAGAATATATAACAGATACTCTGGTTATGATGGAAAAATAGGAAATGTGAACCTCCAATGTTACTATGAGTAACCTGGTTTATAGATATCTTTTTGTAATGACAATTTTGCATCACAGACACATTCTAGTAAAGCCTCACATGAAAAATTCAATGCTTCACGGAACACAAAAATAAAAGCATAAACTTACAATATTTAATGGCGTTGTTTTTATCCATTGGCAAGGCTCTTTCCCACTGTTTTTCTATACAAAAGTCCATTGCTCAAATGAAATTCCTCTATCTTACATCCCTTTGGTAGTTTATTGTTTTTCGGTTAACAATAAGGTGAAGTAAAACGCTGCACGTCAAAAGTTAATATATTGTACGAGTAAGGTACACTTCGTCTTTCCACTCTTCACCACAGTCACGGAAATGCACTGATGCGTACAGGACGACCTCGCACAATGATCTGATTAGTGCTGCGTGACAAAGCACTCGGGATCCTATCCAAAACAGTTGCTAACTTTTATTTATCTAATTATTTCAATTAATCATTTGCATACAGAATTTTACATTTACACACTTTCAGTTACATGACAACTTCAAATTTGATAGTAATAAAGATCTATATCCCATTCACTCAACTTTCGCATTACAATTTATATGACAAATAATTAACAGGTACAACGACTTCTAGAACTCTGGAACTCACGCTAAAGCACGCACGCACGCACACACGTACACAGAAACTACGCATTTATCTAATTCTACACGTAGTTTAATTTCTAACCAATACATGCATACAATAAACGCTCGGCCACGTGAAAGGAGCTGGCCCCAGCGACTTACAATGTAACGTACAAAAGATATAAATGCAATTAGTACATGCTGGCATATGAACATTATATATATATACATGGAGAACATACATGGAACATTAATTTAATAAAGGAAGGTAGTGGAGAACATTTTTGGCAGCTATAGGGATTGAAGGTTCAAGAAGTATGACGGTTGCGAAGATTATATGGGTGGGAGATAGGGGATGTTGAAATGTGAGGGGAGGGAGGAAGGGGTTCTGCGGGAGTCGGAGTGTCATTGTCACAGTCTACACCTCGAGAGAAAAGCTTAAGGGTGTCCAGGTGCATGATGGATTCTGTGTCGGAATGCAAGTGTTTTAGTTTGACTTTGTTTGTAGGTTCTAGTGCGAGGACACGGAAAGGACCAAGAAATTTTGGTGAAAGCTTGGAAGATGGAGAATGGTTCTGGGCATATACAATGTCACCTACTGTAATGTTAGATTCTCTAGCATTTTTATTGTGAAGACGGGCCATCTCGTCTTTAGCGAGAGAAAGAGACTGAGTAATTCTCTTGAAGAGAGAGCTGAAATTTGAAAGTGAAACCTTTACAAAATCATCAAGGTTGTAAATGGGACCTATTTCTGAAGCAAGAAGGTCATAAGGGAGTCGCTTGTCGGAACCAAAGATGACAAAGTGAGGCGACTCTGATATGGACCTATTGATGGCACTGTTAAGGCAAGACTGAATCATAGGGACATGGTGATCCCAGGAGAGATGGAGATCAGAAGCGAGGTGTCGGAGAACATTGAGAATCTTTCTGTTTTGCCGTTCAACAAGGCCATTTGAACTGGGGTGGTATGCAACAATATTACATTTTGTGATTTGAAAGGACTTGCAAATATTGGAAAGAATCTCATTGTTGAATTCCGTGCCATTGTCAGAGAGAAGAACTTTGGGAGTAGTGAAGGGGCAAATAACTTTGTCAATGAATGTCTTTGCAATTGTTGTCGCAGTCTTGTCTGGGATAGGTGCAAGTATGCAAAATCTGGAAAAATGATCCATACACACAAACAGGTACTGGTTTCCACTAGAAGTGAGTGGTAATTTGAGAAGGTCAATTGCAACCATATCAAAGGGTTTGCTAGGGATTGGGTATGTCAATATTGGAACTTTACTTTGAATATGACCTTTATGGCTAGCACATGAATGACAGGCGTCAATGTGGTTATGAATATCCTTTCTCATCGTAAGCCAAAAGTACTGAAGTCTGGCCTGTGTAACACATTTGTCTTTTCCTGGATGTGCAGCAAGTGGAGAATCATGTAAAAGGAACAGAACTTCAGGTACTAAGTCAGAAGGAACTACGAGTTGTTGTACAAGTCTGTTTGGTTCATGCTTGTTGGAAAGTGTGGTTTCGTGATAAAGAACGTCATTGACAAGTCTGAAGTGTTCCAAGGAGGTAGGTAAGTCTGTAAGATCAGATGTATCTCCTGACTCGAGAGAGAATATCACACGTTTCCACATTGGGTCGGATCTTTGAGCTGCTTGTATACGCGCATGAGTAAGAGTGACTGGCTGAGGGAGGGTATTGATAGCAGCAACATTTCTAGAAAGTGCGTCTGCAACATGGTTTGCTGATCCGCGCACAAATGAGAAGGTGGGACTGAATTCTTGAATAGTCAAGAACCAGCGAGCAAGTTTCCCGGACAAGTTCTTGCCTCTGAAAAGTTGAAGAAGTGCCTGGTGGTCTGTATGGACTGTGACAGGATAGCCTAGAATGATTTCCTTAAAATGTCTAAGTGCATATATTACAGCAAGAGCTTCAATTTCTGTGACAGAATAGTTCCGTTCAGCTTTGTTAAGGAGTCTGCTGGTAAAGGCAATAGGGCGAAGGTGTGTGTCTTGTTCTTGCATGAGGACAGCACCAAGACCTTGGAATGAGGCATCGGTGTAGAGAATAAAGGGTAAGTCATAGTTAGGAAAGGCTAAGACAGGAGCAGTGGTAAGGGCATTCTTTAAGTCTGCAAAGGCTTGTTCCTGGGCAGACGACCAGTGGAAGGGTACATCTTTCTTTAGTAGGGAAGTAAGAGGGGCTGCAATTTTTGAATAATTGCGGATGTACCTACGGTAATAACCTGAAAGACCAAGGAAGGAGCGAAGGTGCTCAAGGTTCGTCGGACGAGGGAAGTCAGCAACAGCTTTGACTTTATCAGGAACCGTAAGAATGCCATCAGAAGTTAGTACATGTCCAAGAAAACGAATTTCTTTCTTAAGAAAGGAGCATTTGCTGAGTTTAAGTTTAAGGTTGGCATCTGCAAGACGAGAAAAGACTTGTTGAAGGGTGTGAATGTGGTCGGGTACAGATTTGGAAGCTATTATGATGTCATCCAAATACATGAAAACATTTTCACCAATTAAGCCATGAAGTACGGTATGCATAAGTCGTGTGAAGACAGAAGGAGCAGAAGTGAGACCCATAGCCAAACGTTTGAATTGGAAATGACCAGAAGGGGTAGAGAAGGCTGTTAGAGGTCTGCTTTCCGGAGCAAGAGGAATTTGAAAATATCCTGACATTAGGTCTAAAGTTGAAAAGACAGTATTATTCTGACCAACAGAATGTAGGATTTCCTGGAGAACGGGAATGGGCGTTCTTTCGGGGACAGTGATTTTGTTAAGCTCTCTAAAATCAACAACAGGTCGAAATGTACCATCTGGTTTGGGAACAACAAATAGGGGAAAATTCCACTCAGAAATAGAAGGTTCAATGATATCTTGGGCAAGCATGTCTGCAATGAGCTTGTCTACAATCTTGCGCTTACTGTGCGGGAGTCTATAAGCCGGAATATAGCAAGGTTTAGAGCCATCACGAAGGGGAATGTGGTGGTGAATGAGGTCTGTAGAACCTAGGGATTCACCTGGCAAGGCAATGACATGGCGAAAGGCATTGCATAAAGAAGTTAATTCCTGTTGAGCATCGGGGAAGTCAAGGGTTTTGAAGTGAGATGCGTCAATAGGAACGTGTGCTTGATGCACATCGGAGTTAATGGTACAAACTGGCAAGGAAGAATTTTGGTCATCTATGACTTTTACTCTTGAAGGATACACAAGAAAATCACATAAGTTAGTACCAAGTTTGAGGTGGAGGGGAGCATGAGTGTCATTGGCAACAAGAAAAGACGTATGACCTTTCTTGGAGGTAGTGCATAAGGCTGACATTAGTGATATGCCTTTGACACGTGTGGATTCTGGCATACAGAGAACATCACATTCCGGAGCTTGGAAAATGCGAAGCTGCACTTTGAAATACTCATGTGGTGGAAGAGTCACAGGTCTTGTTAACACTGCATGAGTAGTGCGACACATTGTGGAAAGCACATCAGAGACAGGGGAGGAGGTAATTACTAAATCATCCAAGGAAGGAGAAATCTGGCTTTCTGTTGGAGAGAATTCTGTAGAAGGGGGAGAACATTTGGTATTCCTTTTCCTTGATTTAGGCATGCGAGAAGAACGCAAACGCTTTGTACGGGTGGGAACTTTGTGCAAGGTCTGTTCACTAGAAGGAGGAAGTGAATTCTGAAGAGAAAGTTCAGATGATGATTGTACAGTATCCTGGGACGTGGGAGCTAGAGGAGAAGGGGAGGAAGTACTCTCAGTTTGAGTTATCTGAATCTGGGTAGAGGGGGTAGGAGGAGCAACAATAGTGGGCACTGACACAGTTGGCATGCTGTGGGAGGGGGGATTTGCAGAAGGTGGGTGAGAAGTAGTCGCCAAGGGTAGGGCTGGTATAAAATGACGACCGTAAGCAATGCCATGGCGTTGGGGAAAGACGCTAATTCCATATTGCTGCATAGTGGCTAGTCCCAGAAGGACATCTGCAGGAAACTGTACATCAGCCACATATAGAGGGATATGAATCTCGTGACTGTTAGGATGAAGAATTATTGGAAGATGGATCTTACCTAAAACTGGAAATGGAACACCATCTACGTTAGTAAGTTGGATATCAGAAGGTTCCAAGATTGTAACATGCTTATAGGATAGGCGGAGTTTGTGGAAGGTGGAAGAAGTTATGATATTTACAGGAGAACCAGTATCTATGAAGAGAGATATAGGAAAGGTATGAACCATAGCAGGAATGGAAATAGCATTGGACCATGTGTTAGAGTTAGAAAGAGTACAAATGGGAAGGGTGGGTGGTGGGGATGGGATAGGCATGCTAGTAGGGGTTGTGCTGAGAGAAGGAGAGGGAGATAGTCATATAGGAGAAGAAGAAGGAGAACTTCGACGGGAAGAGAAAGTCTGTTGAGAGGGGTTGGAGTTCAAAACACGACATTCTGCAGCCGTATGGAAGCATTTACCGTGGACAGGGCAATCTTTATCGGGAGGAGTGGAGAGACGAATCGCACATCTGTTAGCATAGTGGCCTGGGGTTTTGCAATAGTAACAAATAACCGTTGAACGTGAGAAGGATCTTTGTCTAGGTCGAGAAATGGATCTGGGACGGAAAGTGGATCTTTGCCGAGAGGCAGATCGGGACACATGTGCAACTGCTAAGGTAGGTTTGGGGATTGGGGCTGGCTGGGCATCAATGTCTGTCAGTGTCTTTGGTGACTCTTGGATCTGATGAGACAAAGTTGAGATGGTCATATTTGGAGTGAACTGTATGGATTTGGTTTTGTTTAAGGTGTCTGGATGGAGAAGAGAAAGAAAGCGAAAGTACGCAAAGAGGGATGCAACCTGGTTAAGGGAGATTTTTCCATCGGCATCAACCCAGTTGGAAGATGCTAGAGTGGATTTTAGACGAGCCTTTATGTCTGAAGCAAGTCTTGCAGCCTTTTCTTTTCTGACATAAGGAGGAGAGTTTATTTGTAAGGCAAGGTCATATAGGGGAGTGAGAACACCAAGGGTAGTGTGTTGGCCAAATTGAGTCTTTATTAAGTCAACAAAAGTAGAATATGTGTTGCATTCTTGAAATGCATCTGTTTGCAGGATGTCTCCAGCTACGGAGTTCTGATCAACAAAGCTGCGTAGGACACTGAGTTTTTCATCATCAGTAGTGCAATTTCTACGATTAATAGCTGCTTCGACATTGTTAAGGAATGAATGGAAGGGAATATTGGAACCTGTGAATTTGGGTACGTCTACCGTGTCGTGTACAATAGTCATGAGTTGACGGGGTTGTTGGGTTGAGGAAGAAGCCATGTTGGTAGGGCTTAAACTTGGGGATGAGAACGAAGAAAAAGGTAGGGGTGGAAGGTCGTTTAGTGACACACTGAGTAGCGATGAGAATTTTGGGGAGGGATGAGGTGAAGGTGTTGAGTCTGTGGATGAAGGTAGACTCTGGAGGGAGGGGCTACGAAAAATATTACAAGGAAGGTCTGTCATAAAGGATGTACTGACTGCCAAAATGGTTTTCCACTTACCTTAGAAATACTAGAAGAAGACGTCTTGAGATGTAGAGAGAAGACACAGAGGGATGGAGAAACACACAGGTGAAATGGAAGAGCAGTGGAACTTGCTGCAAACAGTGGAAGATTTTAGTAAGGGTACACAGAAATCTATTGGAGTTATAAGGAATTATGAAGGTATTTAACATTAATATATACATACACAAAATAATACAAGTAATAATGGTAATGATATAAAGAAAACAAAAAGTAACACTATTGTTTGTATGGCAATGCTAAGTTATAACACAACACTGATTTTACGAGTATAAAGAACTGCTTTAGAAACTGTAAGAATGTCACTTATGGAGGAGGGGCTCAGTAAACCAACTGGAATCGTCGTGTAACGGAGACGACGTCGGGTGGGTGATGTGGAGGGTAGAGCGCTCAGCAAAGACGGCGGAGGTGGTTGGTGTCGCAGTGGAGGCGAGTCCGTTGGGTCTCGCTGTGAGGAACGGAGCGCGGATGGAGGTGGAGTGGTGCCTTGCGCGGACGGTGACGTCACGCATGGAGCTAGGCCGTGAGCTGGGCTGGTGACCTCGTTTTTGCAAAGCACAGTACCGGACGTTTGTGGAAGTAGTTGAAGCTGGAGCGGAGACTTCCACGGTCGTGGTTTCCGGATTCCACTTTGGAAGTGGAGAAGTGGAGCAGAGACTGGAACTGCGTAATCCACTTGAGGAAGAAGATGATGCTGGAAGTACGCGTTTGCAGGAATTGGAGTCACGCGTATGCCGAAGGTAGTTGGTGAGCTGACTCGTAGAATGATTGACAGCTGGGTAGGGGGTGCGAGCTGAAGGGTGACGGTGAGAGTGAAAGACGGGAAATGCGAACGATGGCTTGGGTAGCGACGAACGTGGTTGGAGGTAGCGTGGTGAGGTGACCTTATAGCACTGGCGCTTGTGTATGGTGGAATGCCGCTTGCAGGGCAGAGAATTGCTTGAAAATGCAATATGGGATCACACAAGGAGCGCAGACTGGAAAAGGGTCACACAGATCTTCACTCTGTTGTAAACAATGCAGAGAGACTTGTACACTGCCGATGCACTAATGGCGTAGACGCTGTGGGTAGGCCGGTTGGGGAGCACTTAACTTTCGACACCGCGCCACCATTTATTGTTTTTCGGTTAACAATAAGGTGAAGTAAAACGCTGCACGTCAAAAGTTAAATATATTGTACGAGTAAGGTACACTTCGTCTTTCCACTCTTCACCACAGTCACGGAAATGCACTGATGCGTACAGGACGACCTCGCACAATGATCTGATTAGTGCTGCGTGACAAAGCACTCGGGATCCTATCCAAAACAGTTGCTAACTTTTATTTATCTAATTATTTCAATTAATCATTTGCATACAGAATTTTACATTTACACACTTTCAGTTACATGACAACTTCAAATTTGATAGTAATAAAGATCTATATCCCATTCACTCAACTTTCGCATTACAATTTATATGACAAATAATTAACAGGTACAACGACTTCTAGAACTCTGGAACTCACGCTAAAGCACGCACGCACGCACACACGTACACAGAAACTACGCATTTATCTAATTCTACACGTAGTTTAATTTCTAACCAATACATGCATACAATAAGTTTTTGAGGAATACCTTGTGGGATCATCAAATTCTGGGCTACTTTTTCCCAAGTCTTATCTCGTCTTTGTTCCCGTATTATAATCCCCTCATCTAATGTTGCTAGTTTATTAATAATGCAAATAAAATTGATCAACGCTATCGTTGGTTGGCTAATATTCCTAGATAGTGCATCCGCTGCAACATTCTTCCTACCTGAAATATATTCAAACTTAACCTCGTAACAATGAAGTGTAATAAACCACCTGCCTAATCTGCCCCTAAGATACCTATGTTTGAATAGGTTCTGAATATCTCTATGATAAGTCCACACTCTGATTGGATATCCCAGTTTCATATCTCTAAATCTCTCTAGTGAATATATCACTGCTAATGTTTCTTTTTCTGTAATGGAGTAGTTTCTCTCTGCACTATTAAAAAGCCTTGATGTGAAAGCTATCGGTTTCAATCTTAAATCTCTTTCTTGCATCATTATGCCTTCTAACCCTACGTCAGAGACATCAATACAAAGAATGAACTCTTTATCATAGTCAGGAATTATAAAAACTGGAGAGCTAATAAGTTTATCTTTCAACTTGTCAAAAGCTTGTTGTTGTGCAGGTCCTCAAATGAACTTTGAATCTTTCCTCAATAAAGAATTTGATGTGTTAGCTATGTCTGCATAACCCTTAATAAACTTTCTATAATACCTTGTCAATCCCCAAAACTTCTAACTTTTCTACATTGTTTGGAACTGGACAGTTTTTTACTCCTTGTATCTTTGAATTCACTGTACTAACTCCATGCCTATCTATCTTATGTCCTAAATAAATGAGACAGTCCTGCAAAGACTTACATTTTTCAAGCTTCACTTTCAACCCTGCTTCAACTACTCTTGGGAATACCAAATCTAATTTCTTAAAGGTCTCAGTCACTGTTTGGGAACTAGTAAAATATTATCTAGAAATACACTGGCATTGCTTCCTAACAACCCATCTAATACTGCATTCATTAATCTTATAGAAGTTAATGGAATATTACATAACTCAAATGGCATTCGTTTGACCGTATAGAGCCCTATTGTTGTAGAAAACCCCGTTAATCTTCATGTAAATCGATTTGCCAGAACGTAGATTTGATATCCATAGTGCTAAAATACCGATTTTCGGTTACCAAATTACGAAGTATATCTGCTATTACCGATAACGGTAGTCTATCAAGTACTGTTCATTTATTCAATCTCCTATAGTCAATAACAGGACACATGGTACCGCCTGATTTTGGCACCAGAATCAATGGGAAGTTCCATTCATTTTGACTTGGTTCTATGACATCCTGCGATAAAATTTCAGTGCTCAATTTATCTACAATGGCTAGCCTGGAATGTGGTAATCTGTAGGCAGTACATGAATAGATTGAGTTGCTGGTTTTAATTTGATCTAATGTTTTAAAACTGTTGTTTTGCCCAAGGCGGTCCCCGGCAAAACAATTGCTTTATCATACCTCACAAACAATGCAATCAAGCTTACTTCTAGATCTGGACAACAAGTAGGCTCTAGTTGACCCTTTTATCTTTCTCCCAAACCTGTTTCTTCTTGAATTAAACAAATTGATGATATTGGTGGTTCAACCTCCCCAGTACTCTCATTTAAAATTTTAATGGACCTTGGACAGACTTGAAAATATTGTATTTGTGCATCTTTTATTAAGACTATGTCTTTACTAAAAAAAAAAAAAAAAAAAAAAAAAAAAAAAAAAAAAAAAAAAAAAAACTAATTTCTAATATATATGTTACAGTAAGATTGTGAAACTAAGAATTTCGTGAAATCCCTGAAAAATTTAGTGAACTCGTGAAACTACTGTTTCACTTAGGGACTTCACGAAATTACTAAAACATCTAGGTATTTCATGAAATCCCTGATGATAGTTAGTATATAGAACAACAGAAGCTTTATTTTGATTTTTTTTCATAAATCATCATATCATAAAAATCATGTAGAATGTATTAGCACATTAAAGCTGATGCTTATTTTTACAAGTCAGACTGCTGTGAAACCTTTGCTTTAAAACCCTTGCATCTGTTTGTCTGACACTGTTTGCTACAGTCACAGTGGAAGAACCCTTGCCCACCAGAAGGTGTAGACCTGAGGGCTTGGCGGAGTGTAATGGTACAGTCTGTTTTGACATCAGTTTCATTTAAAAGTCTCTGAGGACATAGGTCAAACTGATTCCTGGAATACTTTGTGCTCAATATCCCTGCTTTCACTGCAATTCTGTACAGATAATTTTTGTCTCTGTCAACAATAACTCCAATAATGTTTCTTGGGTCACCTCTCCCTCTGTCAACCATAGGAATTGGAACAGGAACATTGTTTCCAGCTTCACCAGCCTTTAGATAAATACGAGAGCACTTTACCATTTGTTCTGCCTAGGATAACTGTGACTCGCTGAGGCCACAACTGCTTTAGTTCTGTGATAACCTGAGTGTAAATTCTGAATCCTTTTATACATGATTTTTATGATATGATAATTCATGAATAAAATTTCAAAATATAGCTTCTGTTGTTGTATGTATTTACTATCATCAGGGATTTCATGAAATAACTTGAGTACCATATCAGTAAATACATGAAATCCCTAGGTATTCTAATAATTTCATGAAATCGCTAAGTGAGACAGTAATTTCACGAATTCCCTGAAATCTTTAGGGATTTCACGAAATCTCTAGTTTCTCAATCTCACTGTAACATATCTAACTTGTCCTTCTGTGTCTTATAAATCCCTGAGTCCAATTTCAAACCTTTTATCCTAATTTATTCTGGGATGCTTACTTCTAGATTTGGACAACAAGTAGGCTGTAGTTGACCCTTTTATCTTTCTACCAAATTTGTTTTTCTTGAATTAAACAAATTTATGATATTGGTGATTCCACCTCAGTACTCTCACTTAAAATCTTAATGGACTTTGGACAGACTTGAAAATATCCTACTTTTGTATCTTTTCTTAAGACTATGTCCTTATTAAAAAGCACTAATTTCTAATATATCTACCTTATTCTTCTGTGAGTCCAATTTCAATCCTTTTATCCTATTTTTTTTCTGGGATGGTTAATTTTTTCAGAGTCAACAGTGACTCCTTTCAACTGCACTCCTACTCTATTAGTTGCTCTGGAGTGTAATAATGTTAATTTTATTACACCACCTCTCACAATTAACAAAGCTTCATTTGGAGTTGATAAATTCTGATTAATTTTCGGGATTTCTTGAACACCTAAGTTGTGTTTACTATATTTTTTCCCTCTTTTTCTTTTATCTGTTCTTGAATAGACCGCTCTGCCCCGCTATCATTCAATATAGCAGTGTTATCTTCCCAATCTATCTCAATAGGTTCTCTTATCACAGATACTGGTTCTAAGTCTGGTTGATTTAAAAATAGGATTAACCGTGATTTCACTATGATTCCTAACTCAGCCGGACATATGATCATGCCCCCTTTTCTCATAGTTACAAATTCTATCAATAAATCTCCTGGGAAAACAGATTCTTTTACAACCATTACTGGAATATGTAAGTGTTCATTTATATATAGAATAACATCTAGCTTAATCTTGCCTAATGTTTTTCACTGACTTCCTGTTACTCCGTGTAATATATTGGTTCCAACACTTTCACTCCCAGTTTCAATTGCTTCAAAACTTTGCTAGTTATAACATTGACTACAGATCCCGTATCGATAAATACTTAAATAGGTCTATTGGAATCTCTACCCGCAATAATGGGTCCTACAGAAGTCCTTCCAATTGTTGGTGTTTTCTTTCACATCACTGCCCCTAACACAATTCTGTCTATTTGTTGCTTTAGGGGCTCTGTAGTATTGTTTTCATTTATGTCTTGAGATTTTTCTCTTGTTTCTGGGTGAATACGAAAATTTGGCATTGGTTTACAATCCTGTGTTCTATGTTCTTAGAACATCTGTCTAATTGTGCTAAATACTCTGTGTTTGTTTAAGTTGTGGATAGTGAGGTTGTTTAATGTGTCTCCAACACACAAATGTTGTATTTCCTAGTTAAATTGGCAAATCTTATCATTACAGATTATAATACATCGATTTATGTAATTGATAGGGAGGGACGACCGATTGATTATATGCAAAGTAAAATATTCTAATTTTACCCTTATCGGCCAAGACTCCTACAAGATGGATAAATAGAAAATGGGAAATGAGACCAATAGGCCATCCTTTTCGTGACGAAATTATTATCAAGTGTAAATTTTTACACCAACGGAAAGTGTGTATTGGATGCAGTTAGTTCCGAAGACTCATTATCTTAGTACTCATAGTTTTCTGATTAATGGGAGTGATACTCTCGATAAGAACAACAGACAGTTTGTCAAAGAGTTAGGTCAGTACAAAAAAGGTCTTCTGGTCTTATCCGCTTCAGAGGCCTTTTGAATTATGCTTTTATTGATGATGATACCAAGTTCCTTATCCTCATCCCAACTTAAAGTTGTTTAACATATCTATATATCACCCATATACATGAAGGG
This sequence comes from Oratosquilla oratoria, assembly GCF_046742065.1. Taxonomy (NCBI): domain Eukaryota; kingdom Metazoa; phylum Arthropoda; class Malacostraca; order Stomatopoda; family Squillidae; genus Oratosquilla; species Oratosquilla oratoria. The sequence goes on along the minus strand of NC_134802.1, from coordinate 16,483,161 downwards.
TGCCATCAAACCACCAAGACCATACTGAGTCGTTGTGTGAATTGTAAGAGGGTTGAGATTAGGAATTTTGAATATCCAGGTCCGGATCCGGTACATAATGCCTATTCAGTGAATGACAATCGAGCGTCCTTTCTTTCATTTAGGAATATATTATTCAGGACCTATCACACTCACAAGAACGGAGGATGTAACCTTCCCACAAATATTACACATGTTTATTTACACGCACAGCAACTAGACTGGTACATTTAGAGTTACAAAGGATTACAAAGGATTACAAAGGCGGAGCATGCCGACAGGAGACCTTTTGGTCCATCTAGGTCGGATGCGAAAAAAATCATAATAATAATAAAACAATAAATAGAAACTGTAATAATGTAAATAACAAATAAAATACATAAATAAATGCATAGGTATAGTTAAATAATTAACAAACAGGTAAATAGTAAATAATAATGAATTGACATATAACTAATGATAAAATGAAAATCAAACAGACAAATGATAACAAAACAAAAACAAATAATATAAAATAAATTATAATCATTACAGCATCTTGCTTAGGTATTTATCTAAATGATTCTTAAAGCTTCGAACTGAACAAAATTGCACTACCTGTGCAGGAAGTTTATTCCATTTATTAACTACACGGTTGGCAAAGTTGTTCCTACCTACTTCCAAATTGAATCTATTTCCGGACAGTTTGAGACCATTGTTTCTTGTCTGATTCTCATTCAATGTAAAAATTTTGTCACTTTTGATGTTGTCAATTCCCTTTAGAATTTTAAAGACCTGTATCAAGTCGCCTCTGAGTCTTCGCTTTTTTAAGGAAAAAAGATTCATATGTTTTAATCGATTTTCGTATGATTTATTTTTTATATTTGGGATCAGTTTTGTGGCTCACCGTTGTACTTTTTCCAGTCTGTCAATGTCTTTAATGATATTCGGTGACCATACGGAAACAGCATATTCCAAATGTGGACGAACTAACGATTTATATAGCTCGTTAATGAGTGATGGACTTTTGAAATCAAAAGATCGCGCAATCAGTCCTAGAATCTTATTTGCTTTCTCAGAGGCTGAAATACACTGCTTGGATGATTTGAGGTCGTTACTGATAATTACGCCGAGATCTTTTTCATTATCCACTTTTGTTAACGAATTTCCAAATAACTTGTAATCGTACTTACTGTTATTTTTACCTATGTGCATTACCTTGCATTTACTTGTGTTAAATTTCATTAGCCACTTTTCAGACCATTGCTGTAATTTATCTAAAGCTTCTTGAATATCTAATTGGTTTAAGTGATCATTTGCCATTCCGCACAGTTTTGTATCATCAGCAAATTTGGAAACAGTATATTTTAGCCCATGGTCTATATCATTTATATATATATACTATGAATACAAGTGGCCCAAGAACGGAACCATGAGGAACTCCACTTCTAACATTTTTCCATTTAGAAGTTTTTCCATTTAAAACAACTCTCTGTTTTCGACCATTCAACCAATTACTAGTCCAACTTAACAGGCTACCACTTATTCCGTGCAAAGCTAATTTAATAAGTAGTCTTTCGTGTGGGACGGTATCAAAAGTTTTTGCAAAGTCTAGATATATTAGATCGATATTGTTTCTTTTGTCATAATTCGAGATAACTGTGTTGTAGAATTCGAGTAAGTTAGTCACGCAAAAACGTTTCCGTCTAAAACCATGCTGGCTATCATTTATCAAACGGTTACTTTCTAAATGATGTTCGATAGCA
>NC_134802.1:16468898-16476398 GCF_046742065.1 Oratosquilla oratoria | reverse complement strand
ACGAGTACCCTTCTCTATTTGTATCTGTCTTCGTAACCTTAACATCTCAACGACCACAAATCTGAGTATCCTTCTCACCCTCACTTGTCTCTACGGGTTTCCTTTTCAATATTAGTCGATCTACTGGAACCACGCTGGCCATACTGTTTACTCCTTCACTTTTAGCACTATAAAGCACATTTTAGGTGAAACAAGAGAACTGCCTCCTCCACCACACAAATAACTAATACTTTTGTAAGTTGGTGCTATGATGATATCTAGTGGTATTGATGATGTGGCAAGCACGTTGCAGGACCTCTCACAATCTTGGATAGCAAGAGAGCCCTCTCACAATTTTGGATAACAAGAGAACTAGTCAGTCAGTAGAACTAAATCTAGCACGACGCACTCGACAATTTCTTACTTGTTTTATTTTCTTACGATTTTTGTATATGTTTATTTAGTTCTTTTCTATCTATTTTTTTTGTTTTTTTTACATTTTTCTTAATTTTTCCTCATCAAAAAATATTTCTTCTGGAACACGTGCTCAACAGTGCAGTTCTCTTTACAAAGAAACTAAAAAAATATTGCTAAAAAGAGACAGACTTATAAGAAATACAAGTGCTCGGATGCACATGATAACTATCAAAGTTATGTAATAATACAGAGATTTAGAAAAAAATAACCCGAAAACGACAATACGAAACGAATATCGCTGATAAAACCTAAGAGAATCATAAAGATTTCTATAGCTAGATTAGAGACAAAAAGGTTATTAGGAATCACATTGGCCCACTATTATCTGCTGACGGTCAACTTGAATATTCAAATGAAGGAATGTGTGATATTTTAAACAATTATTTCAGATCAGTATTCGTAAACGAAATACCTCAAAGTGAACTCCAAACTGAAACTTGTAAAAAGTCTTGGGTGAACTTACTACGGTGAAAAAAAGAAAGAAAGAAAAAAAAATATATATAAATAAATAAATAAATAAATAAATAAATAGATAAATAAATAAATAGATAAATAAATAAATAAATAAATAAATAAATAAATAAATAAATAAATAAATAAATAAATAAATAAATAAATAAATAAATAAATGAATGAATGAATGAATGAATGAATGAAAGAATGAATGAATGAATTAATAGATAAATAAATAAAAAGTAAAATAAAATAAGATAAAAGCTGTATAGAAAAAGTCAAAGTAAATAAAACACCAGGGCCTAACGGCTGATATCCAGGAATCTTAAAGGAAATGAAAAATGAGATTGTTGCTCCACTAGAAATTCTTTTCAAGAAATCCATCATATCTGGAGATGTCCCAAGAGAATGGAAGCTAGGTAATGTTACTCCTATATTCAAAAAAGGTGACAAAAAGAAACCAAATAGCTACAAGCATATAAGCTTGACCTCAATCGTAGTAAAAATTATGGAAACTATCATCAGATATGCTATCAAAAATAATTCAGAAAGTACCTGTTTGATAAATGATAGCCAGAATGGATCTAGACGGAAACGTTCTTGCGTGACTAACTTACGTAAATTGTACAGCACAGTGGTCTCGAATTATGACAAAAGAAAGCATATAGGTTTATATATCTAAACTTTGCAAAAGCTTTTGATACCGTCCCCGCGAAAGACTACTTACTAAATTAGCTTCACACGGAATAAGTGGTAGCTTATTAAGTTGGACAAGTAATTGGTTTAATGATCGAAAACAGAGAGTTGTTCTTAATTGCAAAAATTCTAGATGGAAAAATGTTACGAGTAGTGTTTATCAAAGTTCTGTTCCTGGGCCACTTCTATTCACAGTACATATAAACGATATAGACCACGGACTAAAATCTACTGTTTCCAAATTTGCTGATGATACACAACTGTGCGGAATGGCAAATGATCACTTAAACCAATATGATATTCATGAAGATTTAGATAAACTACAGCAGTGATTTGAAAAGTGGCTAACGAAATTTAACACAAGTAAATCCAAGGTTATGCACAAATAACAGTAAGTACGATTACAAGTTATTTGGAAATTTGTTAACAAAAGTGGATAGTGGAAAGGATCTCGGCGTAATTATCAGTAACGATCTCAAATAATCTAAGCAGTGTATTTCAGCCTCTGAGAAAGCAAGTAAGATTCTAGGACTGATTGCGCGATCTTTTGACTTCAAAAGTCCATCTATCATTACAAGCCAAATCGGTAGTTCGTCCACATTTGGAATATGCTGTTTTCGTATGGTCACCGAATCTCATTAAAGACATTGACAGATTGGAAAAAGTACAACGGCGAGCCACAAAATTTATTCCATATATAAAAAATAGATAATACGAAAATCGACTAAAACATATGTATCTGTTTTCCGTATAAAAGCGTAGACTCAGAGGTGACTTGATACAGGTCTTAAAGATTCTAAAGAGAATTGACAACAAAAGTGACAAATTTTTCACGCTGAACGAAAATATAATGGTCTCAAACTGTCAGGAAATATATTTAATTTGGAAGTGGCTACAAACAACTTGGCCAACCGTGTAATTAATGAATGGAATAAAATTTCTGCAGAGGCAGTGCAATGTAGTTCAGTTCGAAGCTTTAGGATTCGTTTAGATAAACACCTAACGAAGATGTAATGCCTGCTATTTATTTTATATTATTTATCTTTTTGTTTGTTATTACTTGTCTGTTTGTTTATCATTTCCTTGATTACAATTTAGTATTATTTATCTGTCAATCTATCATTATTTACTATTTACCTGTTTGATTATTATTTAACTTTACCTATCCATTTTATTTATTTAATTATCTACATTACTATAATTTTATTAATTTGTTTAGCTGTTTATTAATTTACTAATTTATTTATTGTTATTGTTATCATGATCATTTCTATCATTATTTTCATTTATTATCATATATACTGTATATACATTGAGCTACAGGAGTCGGGGCCCCTCTACCGAACAAAAGCGACTGTCGGCAGCAAAGAAATGACAAGACGACGATATTCGATTTAATGGGTTCAGTATTCTTATTTACCTTTGTACGTTTCAGTATCACCCGCCTGGTAGAAGCGGGAATGGTAAAGAAATGGATTAAGGACGAATTCTGGAAGATTCAAATAAAGCATGAGAGACAAAAAGAAGACGATGGAGGACTTAGGGCCATGGGTATGGATCACTTGCTCTCGGCCTTCTTGCTCCTCCTGCTGGGCTGGGGGGTGTCCTTCCTCGCATTGGTGGCAGAGCTCGTTACCTCCCGCAGAAGCCGCGTCAGGAGGGTTGAGGTATTGCAGTATGATGAGGCTGGCGTTCGACAAGTCTCGTCGATTCATTCGATTTCTTTTGGGAAATGCAAACCCCTCGACACATCCGAACACCTCGGAAAATCCCGAACCCTCGGAAAATCCGGGACCCTCGGAAAATTCGGACCCCTCGGAAAACCCTGACAATCGGTTAATCCGGACCCCTCGGTTAATCCGGACCCCTCGGTTAATCCAGACCCCTCGGCAAAACCAGATCAATCGGCTAACCCGGATCCTTCGATAATTCCGGACATTTGGATCAATCCGGTCCCTTAAGCAAATCCGGACACTTGGACAAATCCAGAGATTTCAGCAAATCGGAAACATTAACAGTCTAGATAATTTAGTGAGAAATTGCCCCAACACAGCGCCAACGTAACAAGGGGTTTTGTGCAAGTTTGATTGATTTAATTTATTTCCTTTTTGGCTACCTCCCTTGTAAGGGGGAAAAAGCCTTGGTATATGTATGTATGTATCCCATCTCTCCCCTCTTTTGTTCAAATTACATTAATTCAGTATCACATATAACTGTTTAATTTCTGTTCTGTTAGTGTGAGATTCTTTTCACAACATGGTTTATTACAAGTCACAGTATACTCATATTATCATAAAATGTGACATTTCGCCATATCTAAGACACCTCAGACACTCTATTCCCACACATATTACTGTTTGATTTATGTTTTGTTAGCTTGAGTTACATTTCACATCATGATTTATTTATTTATCATAAGTCATATCATACTCATGAAATTATAGAATATAACATTACGACACATAATAGAACAACAGCTTACACACACTGTTTCCGCACTCACATAATAATTCATTGTAAATTCCAACGGATCCCCACTAAGAGGGAACGCGGAGTCAATCCACTATGTGTACTGCAAGCTTTATTGTCAGAATAACATTCCTCTGGAATATATATATATATATATATATATATATATATATATATATATATATATATATATATATATGTTACGCGTAATGTGGATAATTGCCTAATGTGAACATTAGGCAGAAAATTGCCTAATGTGAACATTAGGCAGAAAATTGCCTAATGTTTACATTAGGCAAGCAGTTTGCATAAAGTTTACAATTTGTTAACATTAGGCAAAAAATGCCTATTGTTCACATTATGCCACCCAATTTTGCCCGATGTGAATTGGACTGCCTAATCTAAACAATGAAAATTAATCGAACAGACAACCTAATCTAAAGAATGAAAATTAATCGAACAGACAACCCACAGAAGCTACAAAGAATGCAATTTAAAGAATTCCAATGTATTTGAACACATGCAAAACACAATGAAAACAATTCGCCAGTTTGTTTTCAATCATAAAATCTTGATCACAAATTTTTACATGATCTACCCGGGTGACAGCGCGAGTTGCACTTGAACTTTTTTCTAAGGCAGCTGCACCGTTGTGAAGTTCACCGTGTCGTACACTGGCACTTTACATAGCCTTGCCCACCAGTACCTCTTGCTGTCGCAGTTCTGATCGATAGGCAGATATCGGAAACCTCCTCAGGCTTTATTAGGGGCTGTTTGATTGCACATAGATCAGCTGCTGTAAATTTTCCCCCAATAATGCCCTCCCAACAACCTACAGTGTGAAGTCCATCATTTTCCTTAAGGACGACCACTGACAGATTTTTAGGATCTGTTGGACCGCGATCGACATTCGGAACCCTCAGCGTAGCACACTGACCAACAGACAATGGTTTGAGCAGGTATTTGCCGCGTCTTGTCATCCGTGTTGCTGTCTTGGATTGTCCTAGAGTACCTGAAACACGTATCTTTTGGAAATTCGTAGCTACTGTTTCTGTCTCTGCATCTGCTTCTGTCACTGACCCTGTCTCTGCTCCTACTACTGCTCCTGTCTCTGCTTGATGGTGGCAAACAGTAAATGAAACAAGCATTTTAAGAACAATAAGAACAATGAGAGCAGGTGTGTGCTCTGACGCCCAAAGTCGCCCAAGCACACACCTGCTCTCCGCTGCTGTGGCTGCCAGACTCCCGGCCAGCCGGCTCAACTCCGCGACCGGCCATTGGATAAAACACGCACAAACTACACCCGCCATTTGTCAGGTGGCGCGGCCTCGTCATTCAGTCAACATTAGGTAAAATACCCTTGCCTAATATGAAAATCTTGCTTAAAGTGAACATTAGGCAAGTGTTTTACCTATTGTGAACATTGCGCAAATTAAGTTGCCTAATGTACACATTAGGCAATTTTCCTGCCTAATGTTCACATTAGCAATTATCCACATTATGCGTAACACACATATATATATATATATATATATATATATATATATATTTACATATACAGAAGTAGTAGAAATATACGGATCTCCTGTACTTCTGATATTATTTCTCCGATAGTTCGAGTCCTTGCGGTGGAGCTTATTTCCATTTGTCAAAATGACACACTTGTCGGATGGCTCGCCATAATAAAGACTCGGTGAAATTAGAATAGAGACCGAGCTGCCCTGTTATTAATATACAGGCCAATATGATTTTTGCTATTTCCCTTTTTAATAGCTCAACGCGACATGTAGTACCTAACATACCTAGGCATGTTAGCTCACCTCACCTTACACCGACTCCAACTCTCCCCCCCCCTCACCTTTCCCTCCTACTCCTCAACCCTAAGAAGGTCAACCAGAGTGAGGTCTTCGTAGGTTTAAAAGTCGCGCATGACACCAAGAGTGTAGCATTCTTCTTTATCCTGTGATCATGTAACGTATATGTATAATTGTATTTCTTAACTGTATTTGTATCTTGATAATGACTCTTTGCAGTCGGAACGTCGAATAATTAAAATGGAGAACTTTGGAAAGTTTGTTTCCGCTCATCCTTCCGAGATTAGAACCTTGGTGAGGAAACTTGAAAATATTAAGAAGAAAATTAATAACAATGAAAAACTGTGGTGTTCAATTCAGTATATATATATATATATATATATATATATATATATATATACATATATATATACATATATGTATATATATATATATATATATATATATATATATACACATATATATGGGGCACCAACTATTCCGGTGTCTAGCTGTATCTTACGATCTTTTATTCCGCAAGATGCCAAACACTTCTATTCAGTTGAGGTGCGTTCTCAGGACAAAATGGGGTCACGACCACTAGTGACCCCATTCCGCCCCGGGTCCAACTTTCTGCTGAATAAAAGGGTCCGTCAGAGAGAGAGAGAGAGAGAGAGAGAGAGAGAGAGAGAGAGAGAGAGAGAGAGAGAGAGAGAGAGAGAGAGAGAGAGAGAGAGAGAGAGAGAGAGAGAGAGAGAGAGCCCACTAGACTCGGACTTTTGCATTGATTTGTTCATTGTGATTCTTGTCATGCTTCTGTGCGAAAAGTAAGTACTTGCATGACATTAAGCAATAATTTTGCTTAAATATGATGAATACGTGAAGAGGTAAGAGGGAGGGGGACTAGGAGGCGAGGGGAGGGGGGGAAGGGGGCAGACGGGAAAATTTAGTGGTTGTAGTCGGGGGAGGTCAATACGTGGCGATATGTGCCTTTACGTCTTAAATCATGTGCTGGACTCGTGATCGTCATTATTTACCCTCCCGGATGAGAGCCCATAAACCATAGTTCGATCGGTGAGAAATCCCACACACCCGTCCTCTTACTCAGTGTAGACAGTGACGGCTTGTGGTATTAATGGTAGATTTTCATATGAGAGGATCCTGGTGTAGTGGTTAGTCACGTGGGTTGCCAGGGTAAAGTACCGAGTTCGTGCCCCGCCTATATCTCTAAAACTGACACTAATAATCATATAATTAAAGCACGCCGTTACTGTGTCCCGAAATCCCTGGACAGTAGAAGTGGAAGGGGTGGTTGAGGGGCATGAGAAGGGGGACAGCTGCAGTTGGGAACCAAAGTCCAGAAAATTTGAGACGCCGGCCGAGACCACGCACGTTCCCTTCAAGCCGAGCGCGTAAATTCGAAGGACCAGAAAAAAAAAAGTTTCTCAAAGAGGGGAGGAGGAGAGAGTAAAGAGATTCGTGAATCACAGTCCTTGGCTAATTAAACAAAACTTACCACATTTCATTACGAGTATGATTAAGATGTCTCCATAATCAGCAGCAATTGATATTCAACAAGTTTTATCTTCAATAAATGTATACTACATGAATGTATTTCACAATGATTCACTTA
>NC_134802.1:16458898-16461398 GCF_046742065.1 Oratosquilla oratoria | reverse complement strand
CATCGAAAGGAAAAATGAAAGAAGAACACTTGCATTACCATGGGCAAGAAAATTCGTGACTGAAGTGACAATACAAAAACTCAAAAGCCCTCTTGCCAAGGTTGATTTATCAATATTATGTTAGAGACCATAAGTGGCGTACGTATTTGCTAGTAAGCTGCGGTAGATGCAATTAAGGGAATTTGATATTCATTGATGCATTAATGAATGTACTAGGACATGGTAGATGTTTCACCTCACGTTTTTAATGTGGATGTAGGGCCACTTTTCTGTGGGAAATGCATACACTCGCAATACATACACACACACACATACATACATACATACATACATACATACATACATACATACATACATACATACATACATACATACATACATACATACATACATACATACATACATACATACATACATACATACATGTATATATATATATATATATATATACATATATATATGTATATATATATATGTTTGTGTGTGTGTGTGTGTGTGTGTGTGTGTGTGTGTGTGTGTGTGTGTGTGTGTGTGTGTGTGTGTGTGTGTGTGTGTGTGTGTGTGTGTGTGTGTGTGTGTGTGTGTGTGTGTCCTTGTTACTAAGACCTTCTTATATGCTAATTACTCTATCAGCTCAATGGGTCCAATTGTAATCTGTATTTATGAAACCAATGGGCTTACCAGACTGATCTCACATCAAGTGTATTGTAACTTAGTCCAGTTAATCTCTCCTTGTCTGAGCTTATACGTGCAATCCTTCCAGTGTAATCAGTGTATTCCTGAGTTAGTAAAAATTTGCTGGCAGCAGTCAACATAAACATGTGAGTCATTATTCGCATACAAAAACGACGCGAACGAGAGGGACTCCACCTTTTCGAATGGCCTAGGTATCTGGCGAGATGTTAAAAAATACGGTTACACAATAAAGGCTAGTGTAAAGACATGTAGATCTCTACTTCCGTTTTTGCAGCTACCAGTTGTGGAAATTATTCTGTTCGTCGATTTCTACGGATGTAGGACTATTGCTCAGCGGACACTTGATCACCGATGGTCAGTGGATAAATGCTCAGCACTTAATCTGATCTAACCCAACCTCACCTAACCCGACCACCACTAAACCTAACCTAATCGAACCAAGCCCAACCTAACCCAACCAAGCCTAACCTAGCCAAGCCTAACCTAGCCAAGCCTAACCGAAGTATAACCTAATCAAGCTTAACCTAACCAAGCCTAATCTAGCTAAACCTAACCTAACCAAGCCTGATCTAACCAAGCCTAACATAACCTAACTAAGGCTAACCTAACCAAGCCTAACCTTATCAATTCATATCTAACCTGAAAAAATGTGTTGAGCAATTATCCACCTTTCTGGTGAACAAGTGTCCGCTTAGCGACTCTCCGTACTCCGTTTTCTACCACTGACACAGAGCAAGGACGAGTACCTCCTTCTGACGCTATCGTCACTTGCAATTAAGTACAATTAGAAGCCTGGAACCCCGCAGTCCCACAGCAGATTTCTTAGACTGATGTCTGTGTGGGGAGCGGTCGCCGGTTGTCATTTTTCCTTTGTATATGGAGGGAATAAAAACAAAGTTGATCAAGAGAGATAAGTTTGAAGACCGAGTATCAGCCCCTCGGGGCTGCGTTTCCAAATAGAAGTGAAGATGGCAGCGGGGAGCTGACTCTCTCCGACGTGGATCTCGTAGAAGCACCTTGTGCAGGGAGTGCCTCATTGTCGGTCCCCTGTCACCTGCAAAAATCGAATTTGGTGACTACGCGCCAACTGTGAATGATAAACTGGTCTGTGAATAGAAGCTATCAAGAGATGGATGCCACAATTGCAGTAAGTGGTTTCAACTCTTGTTAATGGCTAAATTACAACCCCTTCGGTCAAGAAAAATCATACACATGAACGTGTAGTTCAAGATAGACGAGCTAATGGTATAGATTTTTTCTTTATATCAAGACAGGTCATTTACATCAAAGCTGGCACATGCACATATACCAAATGCTGTCATAACAGTAAAATGAGTTCAAATCTGTGTCCTTCGGGCAACTGCCACGCCACTGTACTGCACAGTAAAAAAAAAAAAAAAAAAAATGTACATCCAAGCCTGGCCCATGACAAATTCGTTACTACTCAATTGAAAGAGAAAAAGTAAAGCGCGCGCGCACACACACACACACACACACACACACACACACACACACACACACACACACACACACACACACACACACACACACACACACACACACACGAACACGAACACACACACACACACACACACACACACACACACACACACACACACACACACACACACACACACACACACACACACACACACACACACACACACACACACACACACACACACACACACACACACACACACACACACACACCAACACACACACCAACACACTAACCAGGACCGTTTCTAGTTTATCAGGCGCCCCAGGCAAGAATTCGTTTTGCCCCCCCCCCCCCCTTCCC
>NC_134802.1:16451398-16453898 GCF_046742065.1 Oratosquilla oratoria | reverse complement strand
AACCATCTCTTCACCCTTTTTGTGTCACCAAAAAGAAAGATCCTTCCAGAAGACATGGATTATGTCTGCGGTCTCTGGGTGGACTACTGGGGTCATCGAGGTGCCAACTCTACCATCTTGAAACAGTAAGTTAAGTGCTGGTTAAATGTGAAATATGTTGCAATTCAGTATCGCTCAGGTAACCTATTCGAAAGTTCCACATGTGTGTACTACTGGTTTTATAGAATTTTGTGCTTTAGGTCTAGAAAAACTGGAGACTCGCTCTGCCAGGAATATTGCAGGAATGTTGTCTTTTCTCATTAAATTGGTCTTCAACAAACAAACATATACTTTTTTTTTTAAAAGACTGTGTTTACCACTCTTCGCGTTCCAGAGAGTGCAGCACCTGTTCCGCCTCTGACCTGACTGCTTTTGTCGCCTTCCTGCTGACACCATCTTCAGGAGGATCTATTTTTCTTATCCACGACGACTCGTATTCAAGTAAGTCCGTGAAAGATCGGAAGGAGAACTCGTGTATATACAATAGAACTATATCGTGTTTTTTCTCCTAAAGGAGTCGTGCAGAGGGTAGGGTATTGGAAGGTTAGCGAAAGTGGTCAGACGTAAGACAGCATTGGACCTGAAAGAGGCCGTCAAAACTATTTGTCAGATGTCGAAGGGACCAAAATAAGGCCAGAAGGTGATATAGTGTAAAGAATTACACGAAACCAAGTGATACTAATTGTACTTTTTCATCGTAAGAAGAGTAGTGGTAGCTTATGATATTACCCGGTCTGTGCCTACATGCGGATTCAATACAGGGAGAGGTATACGCTACGGTTCACTTGAACCACAGCTGGGGATAGACCGTAGGCACTGATCCTGCGTTAAAAGTGCCAACATATCTCGCTAGGTGCCATGGTGCCATGGATGAGGGCGTGCCATGACCTGGGCCTCGGGGTCTCTGTCACCAGACACGAGCTCTTCCTGCTTGAGATGACCTCAACATTGAAGTCTTCCTCCAAACGAATCCTCCTCTTTTGCTCAAAGACCAACGTGGAGAAGATCTTCCACAAGGTTTGTACCTCATGCATGTATTGGAGGAAACAATAGATGCTGCATATGTTCTAGTATGTGTAAAAGCACTCAAATTTCCCTTTTATCTGTGTCCTCCTTAGTAGTCAGCCCACAAACACGTCAACCAATCACGTGTAAAAAAAAAAAAAAAAAAAAAAAAAAGTCACTCCGACCTGCCGCTACCATCATCTCTCTCCCACCATCCTCACCATATACACCGATGGCCAACCAATGCATCTTCCACTTAATTTTCTCAGGTGAATTTGTACTACACCTGCCCTTGTTTTGTTGACCTCAGGTCAGGGTGAAGGCACTCGAGTCCCGTGTGACCCAGTGGTACATCATCGATCCTGATGGTCCGACGAAGGAAGTGGAAGGCCTTCTTCGGGAAGGAACTCAGGTTTGGGTCTTCTGGTTTTCTGTCCCCCACCGTGACTTTGTTCTGGCCAGTGCCTAGCGATTTTAATCGTTGAGACGTGTATCGCCAGGCAAATATAACTTTCGTTTTTTTTTTCAAAGAAAATGACAGTTGTATTTTTTTTTTTTTCCCGGAAGGGACCGCACCGGGCAGGTTTAATTTTTTCCCCTAAGAAAACAGAATAATCGTGATTTATTTTATCAACTTGTTTATTTATGTAGCTATTTGTTTATAACTTCATTTATCTATTATAATTCTATTAAAAAGGGAATGTATCAGTATATGTTCTTCTCTCAATCATGTGATCAGTAGTATTTGTGTATGCAGGAAGTTATAGTACATACGAATATATTTCCTTATGAGGCTTGATTTTTTTTTATTCTATATGTTTTTAGACATGTAGTCTACTTTAACTTGTTCTCAAGACCTCTTAATCAGGAGATCTCCTTTGTCAATGTAATCTATTCCCTCTAATGACCTGAATACTGTAATCATATTACCTCTTTCTCTTCGATCTTTCAAAGTTGGTAGACACAGTGCTTTTAGTCTTTCCTCATGTGGTTTATCTGCCAGGCTGGCAACCAGTTTGGTTGCTGCCCTTTATATTTTCTCGATCTTGTTTATATCTTTTATTCTGCCTTGGGACCATATCACAGACGCATATTCCAGTCTTGAACGGATCAGGGTTTTGATCAGTTTTTTTCATCAACTCTTCATCCACACTGCGAAAAGCCACTTTAATTGTTTGCAGCAATCCGTACGTCTCGCCCACAATCCTGCTGATATGCCTCTCAGGTGACAGGTGTGTGTGTGTGTGTGTTTATCTAGTTGCACTTATCTAGTTGCATTGTGTTAGGTTTGGAGGCATGCTCATTGGGTCCCGTCTCTCTCCCTCCATAGATCAAACCTTACCTTGAATTGTTTTATAGTTCTGGTTTGGGTTGTATTTTCACCTAACATACTCTATGTACGAGTAGAACGCTATATCTCTCGACAATTGTTTAAACGAGTTTGTTTCCTTTTCAG
>NC_134802.1:16436398-16446398 GCF_046742065.1 Oratosquilla oratoria | reverse complement strand
TGTATAGTTCCACTTTACAAGGGCAAAGGGGACAAGTGTGAATGTAGTAGTTTCAGAGGGATTAGCTTGTTTAGTGTAGTTGGGAAGGCTTATGGGAGGATCTTGATTCAGAAGATTAGGAGAGGAACAGAAGGAGTAATTGGTGAGGAACAGTGTGAATTTAGGACAGGTAGAGGTTGTCTAACTCAGATCTTTGTGGTAAGACAGATATGTGAGAAAGCTATAGGAAAGGTGAAGGATGTTTTTTGGGTTTTTATGGATCTGGAAAAGGCTTACGCCAGGGTAGACAGAAAGGCACTGTGGGAGGTTTTGCGGATATATGGGATAGGAGGAAAGCTTCTGGGAGCTGTTAAGAGTTTTTATGAGGGTAGTAGAGCTTGTGTCAGGATTAGAAATGGGGAGAATGAGTGGTTCGAGGTAAAGGTGGGACTTCGTTAAGAATGCGTTATGTCGCCCTGGCTGTTCAACGTATATATGGATGGGGTAGTGCGAGAGGTAAATGCAAGGGATTGGAGGTGGTTAAAGAAAATGGAGAAAAGTGGGAGGTGAGCCAGCTGTTGTTTGTGGACGACACTGCGCTTGTGGCAGGATCGGAGGAGGGATTGAGGAAGTTGGTGGCAGAGTTTGGGAGAGTATGTGATAGAAGAAAGCTAAAGATAAATGTGGGTAAAAATAAGGTGATGAGATGTACAAGGGTGCGAAAGTGGCAGTAGTATGGAAGTGAGCATTAAGGGAGAGCGACTGGAGGAAGTGGATAGTTTTAGATACTTGGGTGCAAATGTGGCAGGGAAAGGTGGAGTGAAGGTGGAGGTAGAATGTAGATTGAGAGAACCGAGTAAATGCCTTGGTGGATTGATGAGTGTAATGAGGAATAGACATTTGGGAATGGATGCTAAGTGGAGACTGTATGAAGGAGTGATTGTGCCAACAGCACTGTATGGGGCAGAAACATGGAACATAAGAGAAGAAGAGAGAAGAAGTTTGAATGTGTTTGAGATGAGGTGTCTGAGAAGTATGATGGGGGTTACTAGGCTAGATAGAGTGAGGAATGAGGAGGTGAGGAGGAGAACAGGGGTGGAAAAGGAGTTGGGAGATAGGGTTGATGAAAGAGTATTAAGATGGTTTGGACACATGGAAAGAATGAGTGAAGAAAGACTAGTAAAAGAGGTATGGAAGGCAGATGTGGAGGGATTGAACATGAAAGAACGTCCTAGGATGAGGTGGATGGATGGGGTGAAGGGGGCTTTGGGGAAGAGGGGAATGTCTGTTGAGGAAGGACGTGAGAGGACAGAAGACAGGGGTGAATGGAGAATGGTTGTATATGGATGATGTTGTGATTGC
Source organism: Oratosquilla oratoria (assembly GCF_046742065.1). Classification (NCBI taxonomy): domain Eukaryota; kingdom Metazoa; phylum Arthropoda; class Malacostraca; order Stomatopoda; family Squillidae; genus Oratosquilla; species Oratosquilla oratoria. Next base: position 16,445,057 of record NC_134802.1, on the reverse strand, counting down.
ATGAGGTGGAATGGGTGGGGAGATGGGGGGTGAGGTAGTATGTGTGAGCAAAATTTGACGCAGCCCTAAGGGATTTCTCCCCGTCCTCTCTTTTTATGCAATGGGGGGACGGAGAGGGGGGGGGGTCGCCGTCTTAATGAAGCGGCCTTGCTGTGGATGTGCTGTGTCTTACGACACTGCTTCTGACCCAGGGTAGTGGACAAGGTGCAGGGATGAACCATCATCCAGGAGATGCTCAGATAAGAGGGAGGGTGGAGGGGTATGGAGTATATTCAGGGATGGAATGGGTGGAAATGATTTTATGCCTTTTCCTTTTTGGCTACCTCCCTTGTAAGGGGGAAAAATCCTTGGTATATGTATGTACGTATGTATGTATATATATATATATATATATATATGTATATATACATATATATACATGTAAATATGTATATATATATATATATATATGCACATATGCAAAGTAGACCACTTGGAAAAAGAAACTGACGAAGCTGAGCGTTAGTTTCTTTTTCCAAGTGGTCTACTTTGCATAAGTGTACACACGTACCCGTGTTCTTATTAGCGCGCACACACACACACACACACACACACACACACACACACACACACACACACACACACACACACACACACACACACACACACACACACACACACACACACACACACACACACACACACACATATATATATATATATACATATATATATACATATATGTATTATATACATATATATATATACATATGTATATACATATATATACATATATATATACATATATATATACATATATATATACATATATATATATATATATATATGTATATATATATATATACATATATATGTACATATAAATATATATATATATATATATATACATATATATACATATATATATATATATATATATACATACATATAGATAGAAATAGACATATGTACATATATATATATATATATATATATATATATATATATATATAGATATATACATACATATTCCAAAGCTTTTTCCCCCATACAAGGGAGGTAGCCACAATGGAAAAGGCATAAAATCATTCCCATCCATTCCATCCCTGAATACACTCCACACCCCTCCACCCTCCCTCTCATCTTAGCACCTCCTGGATGACGGGTCATCCCTGCACCTTGTCCATTGTCCTGGGTCAGAAGCAGTGTTGCAAGACAGAGCACATCCACAGCAAGGCCGCTTCATTAAACCGGCGACCCCCTCTCTCCGTGTCCCCATGCATAAAAGGAGAAGACGGGGAGAAATCCCTTAGGGCTGCGTCAAAATTTGCTCACACATACTACCTCACCCCCATCCCCCCGCCCATTCCACCTCATGCATCACAACATCATCCATATACAACCATTCTCCATTCACCCCTGTCTTCTGTCCTCTCCCGTCCTTCCTCAACAGACATTCCCCTCTTCCCCAAAGCCCTCTTCACCCCATCCATCCACCTCATCCTAGAACGTCCCTTCATGTTCATACCCTCCACATCTGCCTTCCATACCTCTTTTGCTAGTCTTTCTTCACTCATTCTTTCCATGTGTCCAAACCATCCTAATACTCTTTCATCAACCCTATCTCCCAACTCCTTTTCCACCCCTGTTCTCCTCCTCACCTCCTCATTCCTCACTCTATCCAGCCTAGTAACCCCCGTCATACTTCTCAGACACCTCATCTCAAACACATTCAAACTCCTTCTCTCTTCCTCTCTTATGTCCCGTGTTTCTGCCCCATACAGTGCTGTTGGCACAATCACTCCTTTATATAGTCTCCTCTTATCATCCACTCCCAAATGCCTATTTCTCATTACACCTTTTAATCCACCAAGGCACTTACTCGCTTCTCTTATCTACATTCTACCTTCACCTTCACTACATGTTTCTGCCCCATACGGTGCTGTTGGCACAATCACTCCTTTATATAGTCTCCTCTTAGCATCCATTCCCAAATGTCTATTCCTCATTACACTTTTTAATCCACCATGGCATTTACTCGCTTCTCTTAATCTACATTCTACCTCCACCTTCACTCCACCTTTTCCTGCCACATTTTCACCCAAGTATCTAAAACTATCCACTTCCTCCAGTCGCTCTCCCTTAATGCTCACTTCCAGACTACTGCCACTTTCACCCCTTGTACATCTCATCACCTTACTTTTACCCATATTATCTTCAGGTTTCTTTTATCACACACTCTCCTAAACTATGTCACCAACTTCCTCAATCCCTCCTCCGATCCTGCCACAAGCGCAGTGTCGTCCACAAACAACAGCTGGCTCACCTCCCACTTTTCTCCATTTTCTTTAACCACCTCCAATCCCTTGCATTTACCTCTCGCACTACCCCATCCATATATACGTTGAACAGCCAGGGCGACATAACGCATTCTTAACGAAGTCCCACCTTTACCTCGAACCACTCATTCTCCCCATTTCTAATCCTGACACAAGCTCTACTACCCTCATAAAAACTCTTAACAGTTCCCAGAAACTTTCCTCCTATCCCATATATCCGCAAAACCTCCCACAGTGCCTTTCTGTCTACCCTGGCGTAAGCCTTTTCCAGATCCATAAAAGCCCAAAAAACATCCTTCCCCTTTCCTATAGCTTTCTCACATATCTGTCTTACCACAAAGATCTGATGTACACAACCTCTACCTGTCCTAAATTCACACTGTTCCTCACCAATTACTCCCTCTGTTCCTCTCCTAATCCTCTGAATCAAGATCCTCCCATAAGCCTTTCCAACTACACTCAACAAGCTAATCCCTCTGAAACTACTACATTCACAATTGTCCCCTTTTCCCTTGTAAAGTGGAACTATACAGGCACTCCTCCAGTCCTCCGGTACTCTATCCTCTCTCCAGCAAACATTAAATAACCTCACCAGCCAGTCCACCATAACTGTACCTCGATTTTTAAGACATTCTGTATGTCATCCATCCAGACCGGGTGCCTTACCTGCTTTCATCATCTTAACAACTGCCTTCACCTCATTCTTCCTTATTTCTCCTCTATTTTCCTTACTCATCACTTTCATTTTCTTAGCATTTCCCACTGCAGCTATCTTTCCCTCCCTATCCTCCTTCACATTTAACAACTCCCTAAAATATTCTGCCCATCTTCCCCTTACTGCCTTTTCTTCCATTATCATCTCTCCATCTGCACCTTTTACCTTTTCTTCTCAACTTGATTCGCCTCCTCTTCCTCTCTTAATTTCTTTCCAAAACATATTTTTATTACTTTCAAAATTTTCCGTCATACTCGCACTCCATTTCACATCTGCTCTCCTCTTTGCTTCCTTTACCTTTTGCTTTACTTCTTTTTTCTTTTCTTTGTACCTCTCATATAACTCCCTCGTCCTATTTTGTAACCAATCTGTGAAAACTCGCTTCTGCTCTTCTACAACCATCTTTGTTTCCTCATCCCACCATTCATTACCCTTCCGTCTGTTTCCTCCTGTCCTTGTTCCACACACCATCCTTGCACACTTTGTGACTCTCTACTTGAACCATCCCCATTCCTCCTCCACATCAAGCTCTACTCTATCCTTCACTCCCTCCCACTCCTCCTTCAGCTTCTTCTTGTACTCCTTCTTCTTTTCCTTTTCATTTAAAAAGTTCACTCTAAGCACCTCCCTACCTTTCGTCCCTTTCCTCTTCCTCCATCTATCCTCCACTCTCAACTTACCTTTCACCAAAAAATGATCTGATATTCCCCCACCCTCTACCCTTAGCACATGTACATCCTTAACTCTTCCTATCATAATCCTATTTACCACTACATAGTCCATTAACGCTCTATCTACCACCCTTCCCTCCACCACCCTCTCCCTGTACTATTACATTGATATTTCTCCCTAATTCCTCTATGCACTCATTTAAATCCAAAAAGCCTCCCTTTCTTCTACGCTATTCTCACTGCCAGGCCCATATGCACTTACAAAAACCCACATCTCCTTTCCCAGTTTCACCTTCATCCACATTATCCCTGAGGAAACCTCCTTCCACTCCACTACACGTTTACCTATCTCCTTACTTACTAGTATAGCCACCCCTTCCCTCCCTCGCCCTCTCTTCACTCCTGATAACCTCCCACTTACACTCCCAAACTTACACTCACCCTTTCCTTTCAGCTTAGTTTCACTTAAAGCCAACACATCCATCTTTCTTCTCACAAACATACTACCTATCTCTTCCCTTTTACTCTCATCTGTCCCACATTCACGCACATTAAAAGACCCAAACCTTAGGGTGCTGGTATGAAAACTCCCAGACCCTCTTATGCGTTCTCTTTTTTGTTTAGGAATGTCCCCTGTGGGGCTACAAGGAGAAGGATGCCTAGTCCCAATCCCCGTCCCTTTCTTCTCGCCTCTTACGATCCAAGTGGAATTACTTGGACCGTAAGAGGCGTAAGATCGTAAGAGATCGTGTATATATATATATATGTATATATATATATATATATATATATATATATATATATATATATATATATATATATATATATATATATATATCAATTCAAGTAACGTAGGTGTCGTAACACACAAATAAAATAAAACTTAAACCCACTCTCGGAGAAAGATAAGCTGAGATACAGAGTAAAACCGTATATTTCGACCACTGACAGTGGTCCTCTTCAGCAGTTACAATTATAGGGTACATAGACAAGAGGTTATATATAGAGGAGGAAGGGGCATTGGGGGACTCAGTAAGCCTCAGGTCACTTGCCCCGAGTGAGGTCGGACGTTACGTCCTGTAGAGATGAACTTGTCAACCGCCATACTAGTTATAGCATCAGGCGACCATTGACCTTTGGATGTATTATAATTAGGAAACTTTTTTATTAGTGAGGACTCAATAATTTTTCTTTTGAAACTACAATTTGAATTGTACACTGTAGCTGCATTCCTCCAATCTATTCTGTGATCTAAAAGGCTAGAATGGAGGAATACAGCTGAGTTTTCTTGGCCGTATCGTATAGAATTTTTATGTTCTTTGATCCTAGTGGGTAGATCACGTCCCGTTTGTCCCTAGTACACTTTATCACAGTCGAGACATGGTATCTTGTATACTCCAGATATGTCCTTATTGGATGTTCTATGATGGACATTTACTACTTTTTTAAAAATATTATTTGGGTAACTAAAAGTGAACAGAACACAGTAAATTGCTTAGCCTCGATATAGTCTCGCTATTCACAAATATAAATGTAGATGATGTTCTCAGTTTTTTGGAAACCAAGTTGCAACCGTCACAAGATAAACTTCCCCTTTCAGTTTCTAAATTGATTAGTTTAACACGTCTTTGTATTACTTCCAATGTTTTCTCCTTCAAAAATTCTTTTTTCAGGCAAAGGTACGGTTGCAGCATGGGTTCTAACCTTTCCCCGGTGTTGGCGAACCTATACATGGAATACTTTGAGTGCGTACTTTTACCTAGTATCAAACCAGCCGACATGTTCTGGTTCAGATATGTAGATGATGTTTTCACTATCTGGGATGACAAATGGGGTTCTTTCAATGTTTTTCTTGATAGTCTTAACAATTTAGCACATAATATTAGATTTAAAGTAGAATGGGAAATTGAAGGAAGAATACCTTTTCTTGATATTTTAGTGATCAGATGTCCAGATAATTTGTCCTTTACAGTATATAGGAAGCCTACTCATACGGGCAGTTATTTACATTTTTTTTCAGTAATCATCCGGATAATATAAAATATAGTGTTGCCTCGGGCCTTTATTTAAGAGCTCTTCGGATTTGCAGCCCGGAATTTCTCAACTCAGAAATTGAATCAGTGCGCACTCAATTATTAAAAATAGGCTACCCAGACTGGTTTCTGACAAAAGCCCTCAGCAAAGCCAAAACCAGTCATTTTAGAACAAACAATTCCAACTCAAAATTTGTTTGGGATAAATCAAATATCAAACTCCCTTATAACGAATCCATGCATGCCGCATCTAAATTATTACCTAGGAACCAAATCAAGGTCACTTTTAGTTACCCAAATAATATTTTTAAAAAAGTAGTAAATGTCCATCATAGAACATCTAATAAGGACATATCTGGAGTATACAAGATACCATGTCTCGACTGTGATAAAGTGTACTGGGGACAAACGGGACGTGATCTACCCACTAGGATCAAAGAACATAAAAATTCTATACGATACGGCCAAGAAAACTCAGCTGTATTCCTCTATTCTAGCCTTTTAGATCACAGAATAGATTGGAGGAATGCGGCTACAGTGTACAATTCAAATTGTAGTTTCAAAAGAAAAATTATTGAGTCCTCACTAATAAAAAAGTTTCCTAATTATAATACATCCAAAGGTCAATGGTCACCTGATGCTATAACTAGTATGGCGGTTGACAAGTTCATCTCTACAGGACGTAACGTCCGACCTCACTCGGGGCAAGTGACCTGAGGCTTACTGAGTCCCCCAATGCCCCTTCCTCCTCTGTATATAACCTCTTGTCTATGTACCCTATAATTGTAACTGCTGAAGAGGACCACAGTCAGTGGTCGAAATATACGGTTTTACTCTGTATCTCAGCTTATCTTTCTCCGAGAGTGGGTTTAAGTTTTATCTTATTCGTGTGTTACGACACCTACGTTACTTGAATATATACATATATATATATATAAATATATACATATATATATATGTTTATATATATATATAAATATATATATATATATAAATATATACATATATATATATATATATATATATGTATATATAAATATATATATATATATTTATATATATAGGTTTTAGTTTCTGACTGGGTAATCCTAAAACGATTGATGGCCAGGCGAATCCACAGTAGCCGGCATACTTCGATGCGTATATATCTCTTGCACTCAGGGTCCTAAGGTTCCCCCCCACCCTTTTTTTTTTCTTAAGAACACCCAATCCTAATAAGCATAAACCCCTCCTTCAGGTTTAGAAAGCTCGGGATATGGAGAACCCACAGCAGCGGGACACCGACTTTCTTCCTCCGAGAACCTATTTTCCCGTCTCTGACGGAGCTGTACCGCGACCTGCAAGGGCGAATCCTGACGTCGGTCTACCTGCCCTCTCCGCCGTTCATTATCGTCGACGACCCTCCTGCAGAAGGCGAGGCTCCTCCTGACGGGGTCGAGTCCTTATCGGGCGTCGACATCGAACTCCTGAAGGTTCTCAGCTCGACCATGAACTTCACGTAAGTCTTCGGGTCCTGTACTCTGGAGGTGAATAAAATCGCCTGACGGCAGCCCGAGTGAAAAGGAAAATGCCAACTGGCATAGAAGATGTTAAGAGAAAAGGATATTCCTCTTCTTTTTCTTTTCCTTTTTCTTGCTCCTGTTCTTTTTCTTTTCTTTCTTCTCTATCTCCATCTTCTTTGCCGCATTTGCATAGGTTCCGCATTTTTTATTTATTTATTTATCTTTTTACAAAATTGGAAAGATATCCGCGCGGTTCACGTACTCGTGTAACGTGAATGACGTGGCATCGCTGCTTTTATGTGTTCACCTTCAAATGTAAAATAAACAGATGGAAAAACCCCTTCCCTCCCTCCAACCTTGCTTCCCATCCCCGGAAACCATCCCAGTTGAAAAGATACTCCCATGTCACTAAGTGATGATGATGATGATGTTGATAATGATAATAATGATAACAATAATAATAATATGATAATGATAATAATAATAATAATAATAATAATAATAATAATAATAATAATAATAATAATAATAATAATAATAATAATAATAATAATAATAATAATAATAATAATAATAATAATAATAATAATAATAATAATAATAATAATAATAATAATAATAATAATAATAATAATAATAATAATAATAATAATAATAATAATAATAATAATAATAATAATAATAATAATAATAATTTCTCACCTTTCTCACCCTACGCCTGGTAGGAATAATCCTGTCAGCGGCAGCTCTTCACTAGACTTCTCCATGCGTCTCTATCTTCATAGGTCTCTTTTTCTTTTACTTCTGGTAAGTTTGTGTCTCTTCTTTCTAATGCTTCTTCAACACCTTTAATCCATCTGGTCCTGGGTCTCCCTACAGGTCTTTTACCTGTGGGTACCCAATCCAGCATTTGTCTTGGGTACCTCCAATCTTCCATTCTCATAACGTGTCCAAACCACCTTATCTTCCACTCTTCTATTATATCCAACACTGACATCACTCCTATTTCCTGTCTTATCCGCTCATTCCTTAATCTATCGCGTCTTGTCACTCCTCTTATTATCCTAAGGGCTCTCATTTCGGCTGCTTGAATGCGACATTTTAATTTAGTGTTTAGGGACCAAGCTTCACTGCCGTATGTTAACACCGGTCTTAACACTGAGACATAAATTGTCTTCTTGCATTGAAGTGGAATGCTTTTTTCTCTTAATAGTGGGTACAAAATATTTAGGGTGTTGTTATATTTTGTAATCCTGCTGTTTATTTCAGTCTCCTGCTGGTTATTATCACTGAATTCCACTCCCAAATACTTAAAATGTTCGACTTGTTTTAGTTGTTGTCCATCAACTTCGATTCTTCCCCCAACTCGCCTTCTGTCGACACACATTACTTCCGTTTTTGTAACATTCATCTGCATCCT
>NC_134802.1:16426398-16431398 GCF_046742065.1 Oratosquilla oratoria | reverse complement strand
AATAATAATAATAATAATAATAATAATAATAATAATAATAATAATAATAATAATAATAATAATGATAATGATAATAATAATAATAATAATAATAATAATAACAACAACAACAACAACAACAACAACAACAACAACAACAACAACAATAATAATAATAATAATAATAATAATAATAATAATAATAATAATGATAATAATAATAATAATAATAACAACAACAACAACAATAACAACAACAATAATAATAAAGTCTACGGAACAAACACGCCTTATTTCAACAATTCGAGAAGCGTGACACACAAAATAACACACACGCTATCGTATTAATATATATGATAATGACAACAACAACAGTAGTGATAGGAATAATAATGATTAATAAAAAGATGTTCCTCGAGATGGAAAGAGTTCGGGATTATCGAGGTGCTAATCCTCCTCCAGGTCCCGGATTTTCCATATGAAGGGCGACGAGACTTGGGGGAATCCTTACCCGAATGGCACCGTCTCCGGAATGATCGGGATGGCGGCCCGGCACGAGGTGCATTTGATTGCCTCTGACGTAGCTATTACAGGTAAGCACCCTGCGGACACTCTGCTCTGTTCCATGACTTGCCAGAACGATCTAACTGCCTCTTTTGGTGTTGTTTTGGTGTTTTTTTCATGATGGGAAGAAACAAGATTTTTTGTGTTGTTGTTGTTTTTTGTGAAGTTTCTTTGTCACTGGCCAGCTGGAGTAAAAGGAATGGAGTAGACATAGGTTTCTCGTCTCGCCTCATGAGAAAACGTGAAGGAATTACAGAATTGATAGAGAGTTCCTTCAGATAGAGACTAGCACCATGGTTTATGAAGACGGCCGACAGGGAGATGATTCTCTCTCTAATGTCTGTCTTGTCACGGGCTTGATTAGATTATCATGGCAGTAGCTACAAGAAGAGAAAAATATGTCAACCACTAGTGAAGGGCTTAGAAACCCATCTCTCATTTCTTTTCTACATTTTCATTTCCCTATGTTGACCTTCTGTTATCATCTCACGACTTTTTTCATAGATATGTTTAAGAACTCCGGAGACATCACCCATCCCTGCTACAGGCCATGTACATACATGCATGTATATCTGTATATGTATATATATATATATATATATGTGTGTGTGTTCAAATATATATATATATATATATACATATATATATATGTATATATATATAATATATATACATATATATATATTCAAGTAACGTAGGTGTCGTAACACACGAATAAAATAAAACTTAAACCCACTCTCGGAGAAAGATAAGCTGAGATACAGAGTAAAACCGTATATTTCGACCACTGACTGTGGTCCTCTTCAGCAGTTACAATTATAGGGTACATAGACAAGAGGTTATATACAGAGGAGGAAGGGGCATTGGGGGACTCAGTAAGCCTCAGGTCACTTGCCCCGAGTGAGGTCGGACGTTACGTCCTGTAGAGATGAACTTGTCAACCGCCATACTAGTTATAGCATCAGGTGACCATTGACCTTTGGATGTATTATAATTAGGAAACTTTTTTATTAGTGAGGACTCAATAATTTTTCTTTTGAAACTACAATTTGAATTGTACACTGTAGCTGCATTCCTCCAATCTATTCTGTGATCTAAAAGGCTAGAATGGAGGAATACAGCTGAGTTTTCTTGGCCGTATCGTATAGAATTTTTATGTTCTTTGATCCTAGTGGGTAGATCACGTCCCGTTTGTCCCCAGTACACTTTATCACAGTCGAGACATGGTATCTTGTATACTCCAGATATGTCCTTATTAGATGTTCTATGATGGACATTTACTACTTTTTTTAAAAATATTATTTGGGTAACTAAAAGTGACCTTGATTTGGTTCCTAGGTAATAATTTAGATGCTGCATGCATGGATTCGTTATAAGGGAGTTTGATATTTGATTTATCCCAAACAAATTTTGAGTTGGAATTGTTTGTTCTAAAATGACTGGTTTTGGCTTTGCTGAGGGCTTTTGTCAGAAACCAGTCTGGGTAGCCTATTTTTAATAATTGAGTGCGCACTGATTCAATTTCTGAGTTGAGAAATTCCGGGCTGCAAATCCGAAGAGCTCTTAAATAAAGGCCCGAGGCAACACTATATTTTATATTATCCGGATGATTACTGAAAAAATGTAAATAACTGCCCGTATGAGTAGGCTTCCTATATACTGTAAAGGACAAAATTATCTGGACATCTGATCACTAAAATATCAAGAAAAGGTATTCTTCCTTCAATTTCCCATTCTACTTTAAATCTAATATTATGTGCTAAATTGTTAAGACTATCAAGAAAAACATTGAAAGAACCCCATTTGTCATCCCAGATAGTGAAAACATCATCTACATATCTGAACCAGAACATGTCGGCTGGTTTGATACTAGGTAAAAGTACGCACTCAAAGTATTCCATGTATAGGTTCGCCAACACCGGGGAAAGGTTAGAACTCAGGCTGCAACCGTACCTTTGCCTGAAAAAAGAATTTTTGAAGGAGAAAACATTGGAAGTAATACAAAGACGTGTTAAACTAATCAATTTAGAAACTGAAAGGGGAAGTTTATCTTGTGACGGTTGCAACTTGGTTTCCAAAAAACTGAGAACATCATGTCAGCTTATCTTTCTCCGAGAGTGGGTTTAAGTTATATATATATATATATATATATATATATATATATATATATATATATATATATATATATATATATATGTATATATATAAACTTGTATATACATGCATATGTATATATATATACATATTATCAGCCACAATACACTTTAATTCTAAACCATCAACATCGAGGAAGACTCGTGGAGGCCAACATGTAGAAATTGAACGTGGTACGGCCAAGGACTCGAATCTGGTCTAGCACGTGATAAGTGTGTTAATGACTTAGCCGATTACATTGTGCGACTATCTTGGTGTTATTGACAATAGTCTCTCTGTCTAATACAGCCTGGTAGTAATGAAGGTGTTGTTGTTTGATTGCTCCTTTTTGTAACTATAAGAAGAACCGTCTGCTTATTTGGCATGTCGTAAACCCAAAGTATGCAGAGTTATGGGGTGCGAAGTCCCCAGAAATACGACGGTAATCATATACAACATTGGTTTTCGATAATATACCGCCATTGCCATACAGATTTTTTTTCATGACTAGGAAATAAATATGATGGCTGTCGTAGAAAATGGTTACTCTTGATCTCTCGTAATCACCCATTTGTTTACAATTCCTATGTATGATTTCTTTTATCTGTTTCATTTCTCATCTTATCGATAAGAGCTACAAAAGATATTCTGATAGAATACAGTGACGGTCTTTGCTTGGTCCAACGTTCTCACAGCAACCTTGCGTTCTAGTAGGTCCGTAGTTACACTGCCTCATAAGTATCTGGCGTAGATAAGTAAGCTCTAAAAGGAACACACACACACACACACACACACACACACACACACACACACACACACACACACACACACACACACACACACACACACACACACACACACACACACACACACACACACACACACACACACACACACACACACACACACACACACACACACACACACACACATATATATATATATATATATATAAATATATAATATATATATATATATATATATTAAGGACTACTATTACACAGGACGTGCGCACCCAGATCCCTGGGTCCGCTAGCGGAGGCCATTGCTTTCTTTGTAACCTAACATTTCATATTGGACAAATATATCAAAACTAGAAACCTAACATTGCATGTAGGACAAATGTATCAACTATTGACTTATTCAATGCAGTATAAGTTAATATAAACTTTTATTGTTTATTTCACTATAAAAGTTCATACTTTGAAATGCCAATTTTAGCCGGACTTAACAGGTATTCTTGTCTTGTTCAGCATCCTCAGTTTCTCAAGATGGTTCAGAACCTGAGGCCAGATTATATTCCTCCATCCAGAAAAGATATTGCTGATAAGTACTTGGATCTTGTATATGAAAAGGAATATAAAAAGTGTGCAGATGACCTGAATAATGAAATTGTATGTCTTTCAATTGATGGGTGGTCTAACATCCATAATGAGCCCATAATATGTGTCACTCTAACAACATCCACTGGTCAGATTTATTTAGTTGACACAATAGACACATCAAGGAAACCTCACACTGCTGAATATCTTCTATAACTTGTACAAAATTCGATCAAGAAGGCTGAACAAGATTTTGGTTGTCACATTGGAAGTGTTGTGACAGACAATGCAGCAAATGTCACCAAGATGAGAAAAATCTTGGAGGAATAGAGTGAACCTGAGCATACCGTCCTCACATACGGCTTATACCGTTCCTTGTATACTTGTGGCAAGTCTATATAACACTGCTCCTTATATTGATATGCTAAAAATGCTATTTAGCAATCAGATTGCATATCAGATAGCAATCCCACAATATCTAAAATTTATAAAAAGAAAGAAATCTATTTAAATCAAATAAATCTGATTAAAAAAAAAAAAGAAAAAAAAATAGCCAACCCTGGTGTCCACTAACCTCATACAATAATACCTGTTAAGTCCGGCTAAAATTGGCATTTCAAAGCATAACAGTGCCTTAAGAATAGTTTCTTATTTCACTATAAAAGTTTATATTAAGGGGAGATACCTCTGCCAGGTCTAAATACATTAAAACTAACCCAATCATCTTAACATTTTTACACGATGTCAAGGATACTTGGAGATCAGAATAGTAAAAAAATTAAAGCGATCCATTAAATATTTGTATTTTATCTATCTATTTATTTATTTAAATAGCAGTTACTCTTTAAATATATATAACTAGTTCTCATGTTGCTTGATTGACAAAGCAAAGATATTACCTGAAAGCTATGCATATTTCCTACAAACTTTGTGTGAATAAAAAAATATATTGAAAATTTTTGAAATTATATATATATAAACAATAAGTTAACCAAAATAAAT
>NC_134802.1:16418898-16421398 GCF_046742065.1 Oratosquilla oratoria | reverse complement strand
TCCAAAACATCTTTTTATTACTTTCAAAATTTTCTGTCATACTCTTTCCCCATTTCACATCTACTCTCCTCTTTGCTTCCTTTATCTTATGCTTAACTTCCTTTCTCTTTACTTTGTATCTCTCATATGTATATGTACAACTTCTCTTTTTTTTCTTTTTTCTAAGGTATGGGTGTTCATAACACTCACAACTCTCATGATGGGCATCGCCGCCGCCAACATCGTTGTGCGGCACCGATCGCGACCTGCAAAACCGGTCGATGACGTCATACTCAACACCTTCCGGTCCATTGTGACCCAGGGCAACCTGCTTATGCTCGAAGATTCACTCACGAGGTTTTTATTCAGCATCTGGTACCTCTTCTGTTTTGTCGTCGGGGGTAAGTGGCCGCCATCACACGCAGATTCCACTCCACCCGGACATTTCACAAACTGAGCCATATAGGATTATCATTACTATTATATATATATATATATATATATATATATATATATATATATGTATATATATTCACACACACACACACACACACACACACACACACACACACACACACACACACACACACACACACACACACACACACACACACACCTATATATATATATATATATATATATATGTATATATACATATATATATGTATATATTATATATATATATATATATATACATATATATATATATATATGTACTAGGGGTGATCAGAAAGTAATGACAGTCGGACTCGTAGCTGAGAGTGTTGGGGGAGCGGGGAGCAAGGGGCAGCAAGTGTTGCCTGTTGTTACATGTTTGAGCTTGTCGCTGTTTGTCTAGCTTACATTTTATCGTTGCGCTGTGCGATTGCGTCATTGTTGGTTTGCCTCTCTAACCGGAAACATGGATTTTTCGAAAGAAGGCTGCAGATTCTACAACTTCACAAGGTGGAAACTCGGGAAAAAAGCAACGGAGATCAGAGAGGAATTGTTGCAAGTTTTTCCCGAGTCTACTCCATCACTGGAAACTGTTTCCCGCTGGATTTGAGCTTTCGCAGCCGGAAAATTGCAGCTAGAAGATGATCATCGTCCTGGCCGCCCTCGGACATCCGTGACCGAAGCAACGACGGTCCGTGCGCGGGCCATCATTGACGAAGATCCAACTGTTACTCTTCGATTCTTATCCTTGGAGCTCGGTGTCAGTTATGGGAGCGCACATGACATCGTGCATGAACACTTAGGGCTGAGGAAGAAGTGTGCTCGATGGATACCTCATTTGCTTACGGAAGAGCAGAAGAGCGAACGGGTGCGGATTTGTCGTCTATGGCTGGCTGAATTCGAGCCAAATGGTCCGAAACGGTTCTCAGATGTAGCTACCGGAGATGAGTGTTGGATTTCTTTCTTCACCACCAGAGACTAGCAGTCTAACATGGTGTGGTTGAGTGATGAAGAACCTCGACCTCAGATTCTGAAGGAAGGATTTCGCAGCAGGAAGCGCCTTTTCACCATCTTCTTCAATTCACAAGGACCAATGTGTGTGGATGTAATGCCTCAACAGTGTACTATCACAGCCCAGTACTACACTGATCACGTCCTTCCTCGAGTCCTGGAATATCAGGCCAAGACTGCACCAACCCGTCGCCGATCGCGCCTTTTGCTGAACCATGACAATGCTGCCCCCCACAAAGCTCGCCTCACTGTGCAGTTCCTGGAGCAGCAGGGGATCACACTTCTCCCCCACCCACCCTACTCGCCTGACCTTGCTCCCTGTGATTTTTGGTTGTTTCCAAAGATCAAGGGTGCGATCGCAGGGAAGCTGTTTCATCGCATCCAAGATCTGGCGCGAGCAGTCAATTCAGAGCTACGAGGTATATCGGCTTCTGAGTACCGTGAGTGCTTCATGAAGTGGCGAAAGAGGATGGAACGTTGCATAGAGGCAGGAGGGGAGTACTTTGAAGGAATGTAGGCCACTATTTGGATTTACCTCTGTACCGTGAGAATATATGGTATCACTGTCATTACTTTTTGATCACCCCTCGTAAATCACGAAGAACCCACAGTAGGAATATAAGGAAGCTTAGAAGAAAATATAACTTCTATATTTAGAATAATTGCTATAGCCCTCTTGAGGAGAGTACTTTCCTGAAGAGGGTTATAGCTATTAGACGAACTATAGAAGTTATACTTTCTTCTAAGTTTCCTTTTTTCCGGCTGTGGGTTCTTCCTGATTATTATTTACCATTGTGCTACTACATTTTCTCTAAGTGATATATATATATATATATAAATATATATATATATATATATATGCATATACTGTATATGAATATATATATATATATATATATATATATATATATATATATGAGAGATTGGGTGGAGGAAGAATAAGCGAAGATGGGCTGGAACTTTTTATTGCTTATACGTTTCGACCGACTCGGTCTTCTTCAGTAAGCTGTCTACAAACAGTTGGACCACACATTTATACATCCGAGGACGGGAACAAGGACAGGTCACCCCGCTG
>NC_134802.1:16411398-16413898 GCF_046742065.1 Oratosquilla oratoria | reverse complement strand
ATAGAAACGTTTTATTTTGTCATATCATACATTGTCTGTTGATGATCATGTGCAACATAACGTTGTCAGTGAGTTACGATTCAAGGTCCGCGGAGGAATGGATCGCCCAGCAGACAAAGTACTGCATGATATATAGCATGTTTCAGTTATTCTCCCATCAATGAAGACCAGGTTGTTTGATTTTTATTGTCAATTGTGACGTAGGAAGTCAGGAAATATGACGTGATTACCTTGTGACATAGTGAGGTGAGACTTTTCAATTCCTTTCAGTTTGATAACGATTTATAGATACCTCCATTCACATTGTTATTGTTATCATGATCATTATTATCATTATTATCATTTATTATCATATATACTGTATATACATTGAGCTACAGGAGGTCGGGGCCCCTCTACTGAACAAAAGCGCCTGTCGGCAGCAAGGAAACGACAAGACGACGATATTCGATTTAATGGGTTCAGTATTCTTATTCACCTTTGTACGTTTCAGTATCACCCGCCTGGTAGAAGCGGGAATGGTAAAGAAATGGATTAAGGACGAATTCTGGAAGATTCAGATAAAGCATAAAAGACAAAAAGAAGACGATGAAGGACTTAGGGCCATGGGTATGGATCACTTGCTCTCGGCCTTCTTGCTCCTCCTGCTGGGCTGGGGGGTGTCCTTCCTCGCATTGGTGGCAGAACTCGTTACCTCCCGCAGAAGCCGCGTCAGGAGGGTTGAGGTATTGCAGTATGATGAGGCTGGCGTTCGACAAGTCTCGTCGATTCATCCGATTTATTTGGGAAATGCAAACCCCTCGACACATCCGAACACCTCGGAAAATCCCGAACCCTCGGAAAATCCGGGACCCTCGGAAAATTCGGACCCATCGGAAAACCCGGACAATCGGTTAATCCGGACCCCTCGGTTAATCCGGACCCCTCGGCAAAACCAGACCAATCGGCTAACCCGGATCCCTCGATAATTCCGGACATTTGGATTAATCCGGTCCCTTAAGCAAATCCGGACACTTAGACAAATCCAGAGATTTCAGCAAATCGGAAACATTAACAGTCTAGATAATTTAGCGAGAAATTGCCCCAACACAGCGCCAACGTAACAAGGGGTTTTGTCCAAGTTTGATTTATTTGATTTATTTCCTTTTTGGCTACCTCCCTTGTAAGGGGGAAAAGCCTTGGTATATGTATGTATGTATTCCATCTCTCCCCTCTTTTGTTCGAATTACATTAATTCGGTATCACATATAACTGTTTAATTTCTGTTATGTTAATGTGAGATTCTTTTCACAACATGGTTTATTACAAGTCACAGTATACTCATATTATCATAAAATGTGACATTTCGCCATATTTAAGACACCTCAGACACTCTATTCCCACACATATTACTGTTTGATTTATGTTTTGTTAGCTTGAGTTACATTTCACATCATGATTTATTTATTTATCATAAGTCATATCATACTCATGAAATTATAAAATGTAACATTACGACACATAATAGAACAACAGCTTACACACACTGTTTCCGCACTCACATAATAATTTATTGTAAATTCCAACGGACCCCCACTAAGAGGGAACGCGGAGCCAATCCATTGTGTGTACTGCAAGCTTTATTCTCAGAATAACATTCCTCTGGGATATATATATATATATATATATATATATATATATATATATATATATATATATATATATATATATATATTTACATATACAGAAGTAGTAGAAATATACGGATCTCCTGTACTTCTGATATTATTTCTCCGATAGTTCGAGTCCTTGCGGTGGAGCTTATTTTCATTTGTCAAAATGACACACAACTTGTCGGATGGTTCGCCATAATAAAGACTCGGTAAAATTAGAATAGAGACCGAGCTGCCCTGTTATTTATATACAGGTTAATATGATTTTTGGTATTTCCTTTTTTAATAGCTCAACGCGAATTGTAGTACCTAACACACCTAGGCATGTTAGCTCACCTCACCTTACACCGACTCTAACTCCCCCCCCTCACCTTTCCCTCCTACTCCTCAACCCGAAGAAGGTCAACCAGAGTGAGGTCTTCGTAGGTTTAAAAGTCGCGCATGACACC
The DNA here is from genome assembly GCF_046742065.1 of Oratosquilla oratoria. NCBI lineage: Eukaryota > Metazoa > Arthropoda > Malacostraca > Stomatopoda > Squillidae > Oratosquilla > Oratosquilla oratoria. The sequence continues at coordinate 16,411,797 of NC_134802.1, read as the reverse complement.
AAGAGTGTACATTCTTCTTTATCCTGTGTTCATGTAACGTATATGTATAATTGTGTTGTCTTAACTGTATTTGTATCTTGATAATGACTCTTTGCAGTCGAAACGTCGAATGATTAAAATTGAGAACTTTGGAAAGTTCGTTTCCGCTCATCCTTCCAAGATTAGAACCTAAGTGAGGAAACTTGAAAATATTAAGAAGAAAATTAATAACAATGAAAACTCTGTGGTGTTCAATTCAGTGTACACACACACACACACACACACACACACACACACACACACACACACACACACACACACACACACACACACACACACACACACACACACACACACACACACACACACACACACACACACACACACACACACACACACACACACACACACACACACACA
>NC_134802.1:16378898-16381398 GCF_046742065.1 Oratosquilla oratoria | reverse complement strand
ACGAATCCTCCTCTTTTGCTCAAAGGCCAACGTGGAAAAGATCTTCCACAAGGTTTGTACCTCATGCGTGTATTGGAGGAAACAAGACATGCTGCATATGTTCTACTATATGTACAAACACTCAATTTTTCCTCTCATCTGTGTCCTCCTTAGTAGTCAGACCACAAACACGTCAACCAATCACGTGTAAAAAAAAAAAAAAAAAAAAAAAAAAAAAAAAGTCACTCGGACCTGTCGCCACCATCATATCTCTCTCCCCCATCCTCATCATATACACCGATGACCAACCTATGCATCTTCCACTTAAGTTTCCCAAGTGAATCCTCAGGTCAAGGGGAAGGCACTAGAATCCCGTGTGACCCAGTGGTACATCATCGACCCTGATGGCCCAACGAAGGAAGTGGAAGGCCTTCTTCGGGAAGGAACTCAGGTTCGGTTCTTCTGCAGTTTTGTCCTCCACCATGATTTTGTTCTGGCTAGAGCCTGGCGATTTTAATCAGTTGAGACGTGTGTTGCCGTAGTTAAGGTGCCAGGTGGGCAAATATAACTTTCGTGTAATCTTTCAAAGAAGATAGCAGTTGTGGTGTTTTTTTTTTTTTTTTTTTTTTTTTTTTAAAGAGATCGGACAGGTTTGAAGTTTTTTCTTAAGACAACAGAATACTTGTGATTTATTTGATAAGTTTATTCATTTAGGTATCTATTTATTTGTTTATCACTTCATTTATCTATTTATTTATCATTTTATCAAAAAGAGATTTTTGTAAAAAAAAAAAAGTGTTTTGTTACATGTATTGTTGATTTTATTCAGGTACGAAGATTTTGTACAACTAGGTCCTTGACCTAGGTAATCCTCCTGCCAGGTATTTGACCTGGACAGTTCCTAGAGCCAGGTACGTGACCTAGGCACGCCTAGTGCCAGGCCTTGACCTCGGCAATACCATCTGCCAGGTACATGACCTGGGCAGTCCTACGGCCAGGTCGGTGACCTCGGCAGTCCTATCTCTAGTGGCGCAGCCGTCCGGTAATGAAGGGGACGATGGGTAGGTTCGTGGGTTGCCGTATGTGAGATGTGTTAGTTATCAAATATAGGTATGGGTGTTAGTTCCGTTATATAGGAGTTAGTTGTATGGTTGGTGGGTGTGGTTAGATATGGTGTATATATGTTGAATTACGGTAATGTAATTGGGGTAGGTACGAGAAAGGGTTCTATGGGTCTGTCTGGTAGCATTAGGCATCTCGTGTGGTGGCACTGTGGGATCTTTCTATTATGATCTTACGTAGCGTTTAGTAAAGTGTTTTGTGATTTGGAAATTGGTGAGGTTGTAATATTGGAGGTCTTGTCAAAGACGAGTACCATGTCGCATGTGAGTAGATCACGTGCGTGGTTGGTGATGGTTAGTGACGGTTACAAGGTATCACTTTATGTTATTTTTTCAGTCATGTGATCAGTAGGATTTATATATGTAGTAACTAAAGGTACATACGAGTATATTTCTTATATGGCTTGAGGTCTTATCTGTTCATTTATTTATCTATTCATTCTATATACATTTTTAAGGGGGGAGGATTTGTAGGTTCAGAGATAACAACACGTACCTTAATCCTTTAGCTGCAACGATAAGTTTCTTCAGCTGAATAAACTCGTCTGGGGGTCGCAAGAATAAAGATACCAGTCGTTAAACATATCGGAGGGGGTCTCCTGTAAGATATTTTTCTTGGCTTTCCAAGCACACAGGGTTAAGGTGACGCCTTCGGTCATAGCTGGGCGTCGCCTGGTATATAAATCCCTCACTTCACTACACCCAAGAGTATTAAGAAATTACGTTGTTTTCTTTTGTCTGTTTTTAGAGGTTGAAAGCTTTCGCGACGTCATAGTAATTCAATCACATTTATCTATTCTGTGTTTACATTGCCCACTTCCATCACGCCGGCCAAAATGTTGGAGCTGTGAGTATGTGTTTAAGGTCACAGTATTACCCTTAGATAGGGCCATATATTAGCTTGAACTCTCATCCAGGTGGGTATTAGCTGTTGATAATTAAACCAATATGTGAACAAAGACAGTGGCGAATCACACACACACACACACACACACACACACACACACACACACACACACACACACACACACACACACACACACACACACACACACACACACACACACACACACACACACCACACACACACACACACACACACACACACACACACACACACACACACACACACATATATATATATATATATATATATATATATATATACACGTGTATTATATATATATATATATATATATATACATCTGATGTTGTAGTGTGTAGGGTTAGAACAATCCTCATTGGGTCCCATCTCTTTTCCTCCTTTTTATAAAACCTTGCCTTGAATTCTATTTAGTGCCGTCTTGAGTTATATTTTCATCTAACTTATTCCCAGTCTGCATTTCTATGTAGAAAATTTTAAACACGTCCGTTTAATTTTCAGTATTGTGGTATTCAAA
>NC_134802.1:16371398-16373898 GCF_046742065.1 Oratosquilla oratoria | reverse complement strand
CGGAGGTCCGGGTTCGACTCTCGCCCGGGGCTGAAATAATATCAGTATCGCAGCGCTGAGGGGTGTTACTCCAACTCTCGTGGGCGGGGAGTTGGGGGTGTGTGTGTGTGCAAGGTCATAGCATTACCCATAGATCGGACCTACGAGCTCTGAGCTCTCTTCCAGGAGGGAAATAGCTGTCGATCACGAGTCCAACACGTGATCCAAAGACCAAGTGAATACACACACACACACACACACACACACACAACACACACACACACACACACACACACACACACACACACACACACACACACACACACACACACACACACACACACACACACACACACACACACACAGACACACACACACACACACACACACACACACACACACACACACACACACACACACACACACACACGCACACGCACACGCACACGCACACACACACGCACGCACGCACGCACGCACGCACGCACACACACACACACACACACACACACACACAGACACACACACACACAGACACACACACACACAGACACACACACACAGACACACACACACACACACACACACACACACACACACACACACACACACACACACACACACACACACACACACACACACACACAGACACACACACACACACACACACACACACACACACACACACACACACACACACATACACACACACACACACGCACGCACGCACACACACACACACACACACACACACACACACACACACACACACACACACACACACACACACACACACACACACACACACACACACACACACACACACACACACACACACACACACACACACACACACACACACACACACACACACACACACACAGAGACTCCAAGTGTCTGCTCCTCCCCCTGCTATCGGCGAGAAAAAAAAAAAAAAAAAAAAAAAAAGGACGGTGCTGCAGCGACAACCAAAAGAGAACGGACTCCACCACCACCAACGGGCAAATTTGAGCCAAACACACCACATACCTGGATAATCTTAAGATCGCAAACAACCAGTCACCTATAAAACAACACGACTTAAAAGAAAAAATATATACCTCAAATTAGACGTCGAATTTAATCCAACCCTCCTTCAGGTTTAGAAAGCTCGGGATATGGAAAACCCAGAGCAGCGGGGCACCGACTTCCTACCTCCGAGAACCTATTTTCCCGCCTCTGACGGAACTGTACCGCGACCTGCAAGGGCGAATCCTGACGTCGGTCTACCTGCCCGTTCTGCCGTACATTATCGTCGACGACCCTCCTGCAGAAGGCGAGTCTCCTCCTGACGGGGTCGAGTCCTTATCGGGCGTCGACATCAAACTCCTGAAGGCTCTCAGCTCGACCATGAACTTCACGTAAGTCGTCAGGTCCTGTGCCCAGGAGGTGAATAAAATCGCCTGGCGGCAGCCAGAGTGAAAGAGAAAATGCCAACCGGCAGGGAATAGAGAGACGTTCTTCTTCCTCTTCCTCTCCTCCTTATTCTCCTTCCTCCTCTTCCCCGTATCATTCTTTTTCTTCGTTTCCTTCTCTCTCCTTTTTTTTATTCTTCTTCTTCATCCTCTTTTTCTTTTTCTTCTTTTTCTTCTTCTTTTTCTTTTCTTCTTCTTCTTCTTCTTCTTCTTCTTCTTCTTCTTCTTCTTCTTCTTCTTCTTCTCCTTTTTCTTCTTCTCCTCCTCCTCCTCCTTATCTTTTCTTCATATTACTGCATTCACTTTCATAGATTCCACTATTTTTTTTTTTGCAAGATTGGCAAGATATCCGCGTGGTCCACGTACTCGTGCAACGTGAATGCCATGGCAAAGTTGCTTTGGTGTGTTCACGTTCAAATGTAAATGAATGGATGGAGAACCCCTTTCCACCTTCCCCCGCCTCGTTACCCATCCCCAGACACCGTCCCAGTTGAAAAGACAATCCCAGTCGTCAAATAATGATAACGATTATAATAATATAAATAATAACAAAAACGAGAGTGATGATAATAATAGTAGATAATGATAATAGTAGATAATGATAATAGGAAAGAATGAGGGATGAAAGATTAGTAAAAGAGATGTGGAAGGCAGAGGTGAAGGGAGTGACTTTTTTTGAAAATATAATGCGAAGTATAGGCGAATAATTCAGCTGTCTTGTCGGCGAAACAATAAGAAGGACATATGAAACATTTTATATCACCACGAATATATTTGCTTACGTATTGCGATTTAAACTTTACAGAATACTACTACTAATATTTATAATGTTAACATATAGATATGAGAGACGTAACAGAATTGATAATGTTATATTTCCATAATGCAAGTCTTAGCGGGGTGACAATATTAATACGGAAATTGACCTATGGTACGTGAATTCTACAGAATACGAATCTTCAAGGCATGATCTTGCAACATTATTCCCCCTTAGTGACGAGGTAGAAGGAATAAAAATTTAGTCTTTATGCGTGACGAGTTGTCAGCAGAATCAGATGTCACCGACA
>NC_134802.1:16356398-16366398 GCF_046742065.1 Oratosquilla oratoria | reverse complement strand
GTGTTGGTATATTGGTGTTTGTAGGTGTTGGTTGGGCGATAAAGGAGTTCATCTTGTTTTTGATGATGGATTCGATGGAGTGCTGTGGATAGCCGTTGTTGACGAGTAGTGTTGTTATAAGTTGTAGTTCGTTATTCGTAGTTTTCCATATACTGCTGTTGGTAGTAATCTTTTTCTATCCACAAAAAAATTGAAATGGAACTGCTCCTAGACAATATACATCAACTAGAAAAAGAGAAAAAGATTACTACCAACCCCAACCTAACATCTGAAATATGTGCTGAAGTCAATAAACGAAGAAGACACCACAATACCTCCCTACTCACACCCCCTCTTCGGAAAGCAGCCAAAGAACTGAAAGAGCAGGATAATATCGTCATACGTAGGGCAGATAAATCCTCCATCTACGTCCTACTTGACAAGGAAGAATACGTTGGAAAGATGAAAACCATACTGGACGACACCAACAAGTTCAAAATCATCACAACTAACCCCACCCTTGATCTGAGAAAGAAACTCAACAAGATCATCAGAAAAAATAACACAACAGCAGGCACCACCAAACTTCCCCCAGTCGAAGGAGACCACAAACTTGGGTATGCCTTTGGGAATGTTAAAACACACAAACCTGGAAACCCCCTCCGCCCTATCATCAGCCAAACACCTACAGTTACCTACAAACTTGCCAAACGCCTTAACTCCCTAATAACCCCATACATCCCAACCTCCTACAGCCTAAAATCTTCACAGGAATTCCTCACCATCCTTGAATCCTCCCAACCAGTAGGGGTCATAGCCTCATTAGATGTCGAGAATCTATTCACAAATGTGCCAGTAAAAGAGACTATCGACCTCATCAGCCAGAGTATTTACCACAAGCCCAACTCAACACCCCTCGCCATCCCTGAAGCAACCCTCCGAGAACTCCTTGAAATCTGCACAATGGAAGCCCCCTTCTACGGTCCAGATGGGAAGATGCGCGTACAGGTTGACGGCGTGGCAATGGGATCCCCCCTTGGGCCACTCTTCACCAACTTCTATATGGGATCCATCGAAGACAAAATCATCAACGACCATCCTGACATGAAGCCCTCCATCTACGTCCGGTATGTCGACGACATCTTTATTAGCGCAAAAGATCCCCAATCAGTAACTCAACTCTCACACATGTTCAAGAAACATTCAACCCTCATTTACTTCTATGAACACCAACGCAACGATGGCACTCTCCCCTTCTTAGATATACTAGTAGGCACAGCTGTAGATCGATTCACAATTGAAGTCTACGTCAAAGACACTAACCTCGGTTTCTGTCTTAACGGCAGTAGCGAATGCCCAGAACGCTACAAACAAAGTGTCATCCAATCACTAGTGAACAGAGCCTTCTCCCACAGCAGTACATGGAAAACTACGAATAACGAACTACAACTTATAACAACACTACTCGTCAACAACGGCTATCCACAGCACTCCATCGAATCCATCATCAAAAACAAGATGAACTCCTTTATCGCCCAACCAACACCTACAAACACCAATATACCAACACTAGATCTGTACTACAAAGGACATATGAACACCGGCTACAAAGAAGACGAAAGAACACTTCGAAATATTATCACACGTAACATTCGACCCATCAACCCAGACACTAAGATACGCCTAATCATATACTACAAAACCTCTAGAACACACACCCTGGTAATGAAGAACAACAGCCAGCCCCCCAACCCTCCCCTACAAGACGTCAACGTCGTGTATAAGTTCGATTGCCCTGTCGGTGATTGTCAGCACCGCACCTCCTCATACATTGGCATGACTTCCATGACCCTTTCCAAAAGACTCACATACCACCTCCAGAATGGCGCCATCAAAACACACATGACAAAAGAACACAAAACCACCATCACCAGACAAACACTAAATGAAAACACTAAAATAATTTACAAAGCTCACGACCCCCTTCGCCTTAAGATGGCCGAAGCAGTGAACATTTATATCAAAAAACCTTCCATTAACATACAACTCATGTCCACAACCACACTCCCAAGCAATAGACGCATATAACACAAACAATTACACCCATTTCAACACTCCACAAGAAAGTTGCTACCTCCACGTATGCAACGCTACGGATCACGGCTATAGACAATGACCTCTCCCAGTGTTCGGCCAATGTACGGCCTGTATATAAACCCTTGTAATCACCAAGCTGCAGACACCACCGCGTGAAGACGTGCAAAAGCTTTCTCCGCAACGTGTGCAAGAAGCAACTGTATTTTACCGATACCCGAGCTAAGGCAAAATCTCTTCTTTGCCCCTCGCTCTGTCGGATATTTATGCCCTTATAACCCCCCTTTCGACTGAGCATAGCCCTTGCTGGTCTTAAAACTTGCTCAGTCGACTGGGTGGGAGGGGAACCCCCACCGTTCCGGTCTCCCGCTACTACAGCGGAATCGGCATAGGCTCGACGATTAGGCAACCAGAGCGTTCCATACGCTGCGAGTGGGCACTAGGGCACCAGCCAACGTGGCACTTTCCCTTAACCTCCGTTAGGCCATTAGGAACTCGTGAGCACAGACCGTACCCCTACGACCCCCCCCGCTCCCTCAAATAATTTCCCTCTTTTTCCTTCCTTTTAACCTTTCAACTCTGACACATACACACCACAGAACACACACACACCAAAGCCCAACGCGCTTAGGCGCGATGGGCCGTCTTAAAATAAGAGAGACCCGGCCCTCGTCCGGAAGCAACAAGAGAGGTACTATATGGAAAACCCTAACTACCCTCAACATCCATATACAAAAACTCTTCACAAGCGGACCCCTTCACACCATAGTAGCAGATGACTCAACAATAGAAGAACTCACCAAGAGAGTAAACAAGACCGCCTTCTCCAAAGAAGGTCTCGAAATCACAGACCCTCCTGAACTTAATGCGAAGAAGACCTTGGTAGTTAAACAAGTAGACGACCACATCTATGATATGGAACCAGAAGACATCAAAATAGAAATCGAAAGATTGAACCCCGTTAAGGTTACCTCGGTCATCAAATTGCCAAACACCAAGACCATCATAAAGGTGAAGATGGAAACCTCAGCAATGGTCAAACGCTCATTGGAACATGGACTATTGATCTACAGCCAATCCTTCCCCCCACAAGCACTCACACAAGAAATATACATTCAACTCCCCCAATGCACACGGTGCTATTCTTATGAGCACACACTCCGCCACTGTACACACCCAACCACCTACACCATCTGTTCCGGTTGCTGCTCCACAGACCACCGCATTAATAATTGCCACAATGCTCTCAAGAAATGTATTGCATGCGGTCAAGACCATCCAACATACGCTGCAAGATGCCCAGTCAAGAAAGGGCTGATAAAGAAAAGGACGCAGGAACTTAAGGAACAACACACAACCTCAAACACAAACACCTCATACGCCACAGTAACCTCAGGCAATACTGCTCAATCCACACATACACCGACACCCAACCCGATAACACTGAAACACCTAACCGTCATCAACACTGCCATCATCCACGCAAACATCACAGAAGCCGCCACTCCAGGAACATACCAACACACGATAGCTGAATACTACAAAGCCAACGGACTTCCCACCATAATCATACCTCCTTCAGTCATCAACCCAACACCAATACTCAACATGTTAAACAACACCAACCACTCCCACACTGAACAAGAAGACATGGAAACAGAAGAACAGAGAAACAAAGGACCACTCACCACAGAACAAACAACAGAAACCCAACAACCTTCCAAAGCCAAGAAAACTGAACAAGATAACATACCCATACAAATAATAACACCAGACACCAACGACATGACAGACGACGCAATCCACCAGAACACACACACTCTCCTACAAACAGGCAAAATCAAATACATCTACACTAAATATATACCCGAAGAAACAATAGAAACACTAATAAAATAAAGACTATTAGACCTGACAAAAGCACCCATACAAAGACTAACTGAAGTAAGATACAAAAGAACAAACCAAGGATATTACGAAATACGCAAACACAAACCTACAGACACACCACACTGGACAGCCAACTGCCAATAAAACACGCGCACATGAACACGATACACATAATACAACACAACGTAAAATCCTGGACAAAACACAGACAACACGAACTATCCAACTACTACCTAACACAATCACCTGACATCTTACTACTCAATTCCACTGGCAGACACACAGTCAAAATACACAATTACAACACATACACAAAAAACACATACAACGAAGACAACGCAGGCATAGCTTTATCCATTAAAAAGAACAAAACACAAACTTCTTGACGACTTCGACGAAGACACATTAGCAATAGAAATAGACACAAACAGAGGACCCATTATCATAGCCACACTATACATTCCACCACGCAGACCCTACATACCAAAACAAGACATACTAAAAATTACACAAAAACCACTACCAACATATATAATAGGAGACTTCAACGCTAAACACCAAATATTTAACCACACATACAACAATCAAATAGGAAGAAATATCCATCCCCTAATAACACAAAACCACCTCACCTTCCTCGGACCAGATTTCCCCACAACCATAACACCCTTTGGCTCAAGCAACCCGGACATGATTTTCACCAACAGACACCACCACCATACATACAGAATACACCCCGGAGACATAACATCATCAGACCACATACCTCTCAACCTCACACTTTCCACTACAGCCATCACTATCCCCACACAACCCAAACTAGCATACAAACTAGCAGACTGGAAAAAGTTCAAAACAATACTAGAAACAACAACAAATGAATACATAACCACAGAAAAACAAAACACAAACAACCAAACAAAAAACACAGATTACATAGACAACAAACTAAACATATGGTACAAACTCATAAACAACGCAATTACACAAAGCATACCAACGACACAACATAAACAAATCCCCACACCCAAAACATCCAAAAAAAACTGAAACAACTAATATGGCAGGCAAATTACGTAAAAAACAAAGCCACACTCGAAAACAACTGGACACCACACACAATAAGAACAATCAGACAAATACAAACATTAATACTCGAAGAAAGCAAACAAAGTTACGAAGACACATGGAACAACATTATATCAAATATCAAATTTAATCCCCAAAAACCACAAGAATTCTGGAACAAAATAAAACAACTCTTAGGATCAAACACCCCCAACACACCATATATAATACACAGTAACGAAAAGATACACGAAGACAAAAACAAAGAAACAGCATTCAGACAGGTATGGCAAAACATATTCCAAATCACACCAGAAGAAAACACGCACTTTGACACGAATCACGAAACAAATATACTCACCCACTTAACACAACACCTCCATCAAACACAACCGTACACAAACATAGACCTAAACAGACTAAACACCGACAACTACATTACCCAACCCATACAACTCGAAGACGTCACAAACATAATAAAACACACAAAAAACAAAACACCCGGAGAATCTGGAATCACTAAACAAATACTCTCATACACACCAAAAATAACTAAACAATTGCTCACAGACATATTCAACGAAACACTGAGCCTAGGATACTTTCCCCAAAAATTCAAAAACTCAATAATCACTTTAATACCAAAACCAATCAAAAACATAACACAAATACAAAACTACAGACCCATTTCACTACTCAAGACACCAGGAAAAATATTCGAATCATCACAAACAGACTAACAGCACACCTACACGAACACGACTTGTTAAACCCACACCAACACGGCTTCACTCCTGGCAAGGGAACACACACCGCACTCGTCACCCTATATGAAACAATTGCAGACACACAAAGACACAAACAAGCATGTATAATTATATCAAGAGACATCTCTAAGGCCTTCGACAAAGTCTGGCACGAAGGCCTTAAACACAAAATACTACAAACACAACTCCCTGACACTATCACGAAAACACTGTGTAGCTTCCTCGACAACAGAACAGCAAAAATAAAAATAAACCAACACATAGGACCAGCCTTCCCACTCCACAGTGGAGTTCCACAAGGAAGCGTCATATCCCCAACACTCTTCAACCTATACACAGCAGACACCCCTCCACCATCACACGGAAGCTACACCATACAATACGCAGACGACATAACACAAATCATCACATACCCCAACACCACAGGAAAACAAATGCTTGCCAGGAAAACACAACACGAGATCCACAAAATTAACACATACGAGAAACAATAGAAAATTTCAACAAACACAAACAAATTTCAACTCCTAGCCATTTCATCACGACAACCACCACCAATCAAGATTAACAACACCATAATGCCATACAACAAACAAGCACACATCCTAGGCCTCACCATAACAACACAAGGAATACAAACACACATTAAAAACAGAATAAGAACAACACAAACCACACTAAACAAACTAAGACGTGGTACTCCCCCAGGTAGGCGTAGCTCCTCCTTAGGGATTGGTGCCATCTGCGTAGAGCTGATGGCCAGGGGTGGTTGCTGCTGATTGGCCCCCAACTCTTGGGGTTGGGGGGTGGTCCCACGACGTAGACGTTGCAGCTCATACGTCATTTTGCACAGACGAGCCATCTTACATCTCACCCTGACGACCGACGCACCATTCGACGTAAGAAAGACTTCCCCACAGACCCAGACTATACACCCTTCATAGACAGTCAGACAAAACTCATAATGCATAATCTCAAGCACTCATCTGCCTGTGGCCCTGATAACATAAGCAACATCCACCTAAAACACATTGGACCACAAGGTATACACGCACTCACAAACATTGCAAACTACAGCTATTCACACAACACTATACCCAACATCTGGAAGCATGGTAAAATAATCACCATTCCAAAACCGAACAAAGACCCAACAATCCCAACATCGCACCGCCCAATCACACTTCTCTGCACCCCCTCTAAAGTCATTGAACGCCTAATACTTAAACTTGTCACACCATATATTCCCCTTGCTGACTCACAACACGGTTTTAGGCCACTACACTCCACAAACACTCTTCTGACAAACCTCACACAAAGAATTTTAGATGGCATCAATTCAGATAGGCCCCACCACAGAACACTTCTTATAACATTGGACATTAGTAAAGCTTTTGATGCTATCCCCCGCCACAACCTAACAAATAAAATATATAACACAGACATGCACAATAACACCAAAAGATGGCAGCCAATTATCTGGCAGGCAGGAATGCTCATGTGTCATATAATGGCCAATCATCGCACATCAGAAACATTAAGAATGGAGTACCACAGGGCTCAGTTCTATCCCCCACATTATTTAATCTATACATGCATGACTTACCCACACCAGACACCTCAGAAATACAAATCTCTTCCTACGCAGACGACATAACAATCACATGCACACATCGTAACACAGACAAAGCTGCAGAAATAATCCAGCCTTACCTTGACACACTCAACACATGGTTCATCACAAACAGACTCAAAATAGCTCCAACCAAATCTACAGCAACACTTCTCACCAACTGGACAAAAGAACACAAATACATACCTCATCTCTACATCAACAACACTCTAATACCACACACAAACACACCGAAAATTCTTGGTGTAACATACGATACATCCATGTCTTTCAAACAACACCTCACAAACATAAAAAACAAATGCACACCTAGACTTAACGCACTTAAGTCAATCACTGGAACAACATTTGGACAAAACAAAGAAACTAATATAACAATATACAAACAATGCATACGCTCAGTGATGAATTATGCGAGTCCTGCATGGGCTCCTAATCTCAGTGAGACACACCACAACACCCTTCAAATCATACAAAACAAAGCCCTAAAAACAATTACAGGCTGCACAAATACAACACCTACAGACCATTTACACCATGAAACAAAAGTCCTCAAAGTCAAGGACCACCTCGACATGAGAGGCACACAAACACTTGCTGCAGCCACCACAAACACATCACATCACACCCGCTACACTACATAGCAGAACACCCACACACACCAAGAAACATTAAAACTACACCCAAAGACCTTTATTACGCACAGATACTCTCTTCTCTTCCTCCACAACCACCAAATACCAGCCTCCGGAAACATATTCATAATCATATCACTCACCGCTCCATTAACACACTGAAAGACAACACACTGCTGCATGCCAGACCCCCTGATATCCACCCTTCTGAATCCTCTCTCCCACGAAAGGACAGAGTCCACTTGGCCAGACTGCGATGCGGTCACCACCCAGCACTTCTAAGCTACCAGAAGAGGCTGGACGACTGTGTTGTGAACAGCTGCCCAGGATGTAACACTTCACCCCATACCATACAACACATAATGGAAGACTGCATTATACACAATCATGCACGCAAACAACACAACATACACTCTATAAAGGATTTGTGGGAAAACCCAGTTTCGGCTGTGGCCTTCCTTGGGGAGACGGGACTGCTCGGACAGACAGTCTAGGGAACGACAACAACAACAACAACTAAGACGTTTCCGAGGACTCAAGACAAAAACACAAATACAACTATACAAGACACTAGCACGACCACAACTAGAATACCCACCCATAATCACAGTCACAAGTACACCTACAAACATAAAAAAATACAAAAATTACAGAACAAAACAATACGTAGTATACTAAAACACAAACCCCCCTACTTAGAAACAACACAACAACTTCACGAAACAACTAAATTAGAAACCATACATGCACGATTGATAAGACTGAGCAGTAAAGCCTGGAAAACCACATTAAACAACAACACTCTACCACAGCCCCCACCAAGCAATAAACAAAGACATGACCATAAAAACTGGCCTAGACTAAAAACCATTTTTGGTTGAGCCCCTGGACTTTCCCCTAAAAAAAAGAAAAAAAAAAAAAAAAAAAAAAAAAAAAAAAAAAAAAAAAAAAAAAAAAAAAAAAAAGAAGGAAGATTACGCATGTTAGAACTAAGATAATCTCAACATAAGAACTCTCAAGGCACTTGCCACATCTAAGCACACATATCTACTCGGTATGTGTGTATAACTAACTCATATTACTTAATAATAAACTTCACACGGCACATTAGCCAATAAGAAACAACCGTAACCTTCCTAAAGAAAAAAAAAGAAAGAAAAAAAAAATTATATATATATATATATATATATATATATAAGTTTAATTGAGAGCAAGTATGACACAACTTAACATAAAAAATAACATTAACTAAAATAAAAAACTTACGTTAAATGACCAAAACTTGTATAAATTCACGGCCCATTGTCGATACTTAGTCACACCTGCTCCCAAACTATGTAAATATTGATCACCTTTTAAAAATTATGCAATGAAGGAAGCACTCACATGATTTTTATTTGTATTAAACAAACACATTCTCACTAAAGTCAACTTCACATAACCAATAAGTATACTACCAAATGAGTGCTTCCTCCATATCTATTAACTTTATTACTTATTACATGTCATTATTATTATCAAATTATTACTATATGTTTAGCTAGTTAGGGAATTAATTTTAGTAAGCTAGGATGACCAATTACAAACACAAACTACTATGCAAGTGGGTCCGCCCCACACTATCTCTCTCACACTTCCTTCACTTTCTAAACTTTACCTTCACCTATCACCCCCCCCCCTCTTGTTCCCACACCTTCTCACTTCACTGTCGCCTCTATTCAATTCAATTCAACATTGTAACTCCCTCCCTGAGGATGACCGAGTAAGGTCGAAATACGTATTAGAGAAAATAAACAAAGAGAAAACCGCACCAAATGTCTTTTGGACACCTTCTCAGCTATTTGGAACCACCACAGAAACTTGTTGCACGAGACAAATTAAAGCTTCAATATAAGCTCAACAACGCCATTGTCGCTGTAGACTTCTTGAAATCA
>NC_134802.1:16346398-16348898 GCF_046742065.1 Oratosquilla oratoria | reverse complement strand
TTTTTCCAAGTGGTCTACTTTGCATATATATATATGTATATAATTTTTATTCATGCTCTTTTTTTCTCCTCATTCTCAGTCCTCTACTCGACCACGCTGATGACGTACCTGCTGATCCCCGGGTACGAGAAACCCATCGATAACGAGGACGACCTCCTCGAGGCGACCCGATCTCGAGGCTACTTTTTCGTCCTGATGAAAGACACGAGCATGCACTCCCATATTAAGGTGCGGGTTTGATAAGGTTCGATGCAGTTCAGCGTGTAGCTCGATTCTGCAGGAAGCCTTGTCTCCAGCTTCATGTTCTTTCCTGAGAGAAATGTTGCTCTGTAATCATGGCTGTTCTCTACAAGAGAGAGAGGGAGAGAGAGAGAATATGCATGTGGGTATAGGAATATATATTTACACATTCCTGTTTTTATCTTATTAATAATGGTTATTTCCTCGAGATCCACTGACTGTCGAACTCTCAGCCCCACAGTGGCTGGCAAGTAGTCATCGACATTCCATACATCTTCGTGAGAAGGAAATTTGGGGTATTATCTGTGTTCCATTAGTGTGGACTGTTTCCATTTATTTTCTTCCTTTTATTTGTAGTGACGTTTAACCCCAAGTGTGACAGAAGCTTACCTGTCTCCAAAAGTAGAGATAAAACAATTCTCCTCGCTTCTCGTATTATTTATCATTATAGCAAACTTTCTCCTAATGACTCCACCCCCTCTTTCATAACACTGCTTACCTCCATCTCTTCATAACACTGCTTACCTCCATTCGTACCATCTTTCAATCTCTATACCCTCTCGTTTATTCCATCCAATGATTACTCTGTTGGTAAACAATTTCTTGCCTATTTCCTTCTTAAACCTCAATTTGTCAAATTTCACTTTATTACTACGAGTCCTGCCCTGCTCACCCTTTGTATCCATATACCATTACTAGCAATACCGATAGGTAACACCCCATGACTCGTATTTGCCAACGTACATGAAGGCGCTAGCCTTTAGCAATCTTACTGACTACACATTTCCCAATCAGTGCACCTGACTCAGAGAATGCAACATATGGCAACAACGCCATCACGCCACCGTCCAGCAAGGAAGCACCTAATGTCATCAGACAGTTCATTAACCTTTCCTTATGCCTACCAAACTACATTATCGTAACTCCAATACATACTAATCACATCCACAAATATTACTAAACCCCTACAATGTAACCAACACACATATAATATATATCATTATCAGACACATTTCCTATGTGACAACTTTTTTGGAGATTGTATCCTAACCTGTAGATTTCCACAATTACCTGTCAATAAACACACATCACCCAAAAAGGTTTACATCACTCGCTAAGCCCCTTTATACAGCCCAACTTTGGTTAAACAGTTTTTAAAACCCTTAATCCTCAAGGGAGGATCAGGAATGAATATTTTCGCATTCATACCACTAGATTATTGGTCATTCTGAAAACTACATAATCTTCAGGATATATCACTTATTCTATTGCCACATAATAGAGATGAATAATTCACATTTTTAGAGGAGAGAATGATAATGTTAGACATGGCGAAAAGGGTACAGAAAAATTGATAAAAGATCTACTCTCTTGGCACATTGTTTTCTGTCCCTTTCTTCCCTTCCATCGTCGATCTAGAAGTTTCCCCTTCCCTTTGGCTATATTTTTGTGTCTGTGTCATCGTATCAAAGACTCATTCCTTTTCTTCACCACAGTCGCCTGTTTCCTGCAGCTTTACTCCTACACTTCTATATTTGTTTTATTAATAGTTTGTCCTGTGCCGCCTCCGCTTTTTAGGTCATATCAGAGTATGGTCGAGATGATTACAAAGACTTCATTCACAACCACACCCATTTCAACACACCCAAAAATTTCACAAACACTTTTCACCGAATTAAATCAACGTGGTGAGGTACAGAGTCCGTATCGCCCCTCCGGGCCTAGTCCGGTCCTGCAGTGGACCATTAAGACTTAACTACACAGGTAAATTTAAGTACTTGTATTCTCTTCCTGTCGACCATAACCTCAGCGCTTATAATTCATTACATTGAGGTAAATAACTTTACTCGCACTCTGATGTCCACCACTATCCAGTTCGTACTTGCTGATATCTCTTATACATACGCCTATACTTTTACCTTCCTAGTTGTCCCCTTCAGTGAAGTAAAACTACTTAACTATATATATTATTGTCAACAGAACTCCAAATCCAACGTGATGAAGGAAATCTACGCCACGAGAACAAAAATGTCAATAGGAAGCACTGGTATTGAAAAGGTAGTGATATCAACAATTCATTATTATTTTTTTTAAGAAGTTTAAGGGGTCAGAGAGGATTTTGGGCGAAGAGAAAATATTGAGAGACATATGGTGATATCGTCGTCTTCACAAAATTTATACAAGTACAGTAGACTCTTGTTCGACTTTGCTCAGTCTTTCTCAATCCCCGCAGCTCCTGAATGAGAAGGTGGTATCTACG
>NC_134802.1:16343746-16345898 GCF_046742065.1 Oratosquilla oratoria | reverse complement strand
CAAAAAACAGGTCTATCATAGATTTACCAGTATAGTAATTTTCTACGCTGTTCCATTGTAAAGGACCAATTAGGTCCTTTAGGTCTGAAACTAGGTGCGCACCACCACTGCCTGCTTCAGAACTCTCGGTTCGTGTATAGACTCGTAGGACAAGTAAGAAAACACAGGATTGCACTGGAAGTTTATAATTCTGGTCCTTCCACAATGCACTATCAAATCAATTTCAGGAAAAGGGAAAAACAACACCAACTGTTTCACCTTAGATCAGTTCGGTCGTAGCTCACTCGAATTGACTCCACAGTAAACACTAAGATTACTCGTAGAAAGCTTCGGTAGAAGATCAGGGTTTTGGAGCTGATCGATGACGACTCTGGCAGAGCGGAAGGCAAAGTTGGAGACAAACGACGTCCAGTCGAGGTAACGCGCCAGTTTTAGAGTGGACAGAGGGGAGGGGGGGGGGAGTAGTGGACTAGGTGCAGTCACCAAGTTCTCTCTGATAAAACCATGTCTGTCCGGGACGCACGTTACGTGCGTCCCGGACAGACATGGTTTTATACGTGGCAGCTCGTGGTCGTCATACGTGGCAGCTCGTGGTCGTCATACGTGGCAGCTCGTGGTCGTCATACGTGGCAGCTCGTTTCGAGTAAGACTTCGAAGCGCACTCGAATTGTGCGTAATTTAAGAGGGCTGGTTGTTTAGAAGATTAAGTGGCGATTTTCCCTTACATCCATCTATACCAGGTCTATTTATGAGAAGGTTGGTGACTAAAGCAAGTATTCATTACCAAGAGATAATTTTTTGCGCAAAAAACAATGATTCTCTTGCCCTTTACGTTTTTTTTTTTTCGATACCATATGCGCCAATGATATTCTCCACTCCTATCCTATCAGTTCCGATATGACCATTTAAATCTCCCTTGACTATCATATAATCACATCTAGGGAGTCCATCAATTGTATTCTGCAGAAGTTGAAAGAATTCCTCTTTCACTTCATTTGATCTCCCCTATTGCGGTGCATAGGTTGCACTAGAGACATTCTTTTACCCTCCAGAATAATGGTAACTGCGATGATCCTCTCGTTGACATAATTCACCTTTTCTATATAGATAGCAGTATCTGCGATCATCATGAATGCCACACTATGTCTAGTGTCTTCCTCTCTTCCTTTAAAGACAGTTTTCTTGCCCTCTCCCCTAACAGCGATAGTTAGACCCATCCTTGACTATGCGGTATAATTTTGGTCTCCGTCCTATAAAATGGACATAAATTCACTAGAATCAGTACAGAGAAGAATGACTAAAATGATACATGAACTCAGAAATTTACCTTACGAGGAGAGGCTTAGGCACCTTAGCTTACACCCTCTGGAGAGACGCAGAGTATGGGGTGATCTAACAGAGGTGTTCAAGTGGATTAAAGGCTTTAACAAGGGTGATGCAAACAAGGTCATCATATTAAAACAACAGGGCAGGACTCGCAGTAATGGGTTTAAACTGGACAAATTTAGATTTAAGAAGGAAATAGGCAAGAATTGGTTCACTAATAGGGTGGTCAACAAATGGAATAGACTTAGTAACCATGTAGTGAGCGCTGCAACTATCAGTTGTTTTAAGAAACGGTTAGACAACTTTATAGATGGGGATGACAGGTGGTGATAGATATGGGGCTGCCTTGTGTAGGTCTTATGGTCTCTTGCAGTCTCCTTTATTCTTATGTTCTTATGTAATATGTGTCTCACAAATTCCGTGTTTTTTTTTTTTTTTTTTTTTTTTTTTTTTTTTTTTTTTTTTTTTTTTTTTTTTTTTTTTTTTTTTTTTTTTTTTTTTTTTTTTTTTTTTTTTTAGATTCCATTGTCTTTGTCCGTTTCCGTTTCGGGTCGAGTTCCGATTTGGCTGTCCATTCCAAGGCCGGTGCTTGAGTATCTCGAGCAGAATAATTCTTACGTCCACCGGCTTGCTAGGCCTGTCATAGACAACCCTCCTCTTTTATCCGGGCCTGGGACCGGCATGGGGTTCCATATTTCCCCCCCATGGCAGTTATATAATTTTGTAGCAAACGACTTTTGGTGAAATAAGAATCCCGATAAAACTTCAAGAAAGCTCCAGGACGACGGAAAAACAAACTAAATATATGTATTTAGATATACTCTAA